>NC_053028.1:396161298-396461298 GCF_003073215.2 Triticum urartu | reverse complement strand
TTTTTGTCTACTGTTCCGCATTTCGAGATGCGATTTCCATTGGCACGCCCTGTCAAAGTAGAGATCGTGTCCCCCTTATTACGGGATTCTCATCAATACCGGCGTGGGTAATCCAACCGTGCCGTTTATACAGCCCTTGGGAATAGGCAAGTTTTAAGGTGAGTGGGGAGGCATTTGATATTTTCTGTCTTTATAAGGGGATAAGGACTCCCTTTCTTCTCCCATGCCTTCTTCCTCTGCCCTTCATCGTTGAGCTCCAGTGCCCAAGTTCTCATCTTTTCCAACTCGAGCAAGCACTCAACTATGTACGGATCCGGAGGTCAAGGCAAGTGGATGGCCTCCTCCATTAAGGAGAAGGACATCACTGAGCTTCGGGCGGTCGGGTATCTGGCAAGTCGTCCCTACACTGAAGCCCAACAAGAGGGCGATTTTCCTCCCTCATTTCATCCGCGGGTTAGGGTTTCCACTCCACCCTTTCGTCCGTGGGCTGATGTTCTATTACGAGCTTGACTTCCATGATCTAGCCCCGAACTCCTTCCTCAACATCTCGGCATTCATTGTCGTGTGCGAAGCTTTCCTCCACATCCAACCCCACTTTGGACTATGGCTCAAGGTCTTCAACGTGAAGCCGAAGGTGGTGGATGGCCAGCACGCGGAGTGCGGAGGCGCCATGGTGAGCAAGATGCCCAACGCCATCTAGCCAAAAGGTACTTTTGTGGAGACTGTCAAGGAGTGGCAGAAACTATGGTTCTACATCACAGAGCCCCGCGGTGCCACCTGGGCCGCGACTGCCGAATTCAACTCCAGAGCTCCAATGTGGCTCACTTCCTGGATTGAGAAGGGCCCAAATTGGTCCTCATCAGACAAGCTGATAGCGCTGCAAACGCGTGTTCAAAGCATGATGGATAAAGACATCAATCTCGTCGACGTAATCCAGGTGATGCTAGTTTGCCGGATTCTCCCGTGCGAAAGCCGAAGCCGCCCTTTATGGGAATTCAATCCCAAGAAGCACCAAGCTCTGGAGAGGATCTTCGGAACCACTCACGAAGACGCCTGGAAGTTGCTCTTCAAAGGCAACGAGACGCCGCCAGCCATAGATTTGAACCATGGGCACGACATTACTCACCACGCCAACGAGGTAATCCTTTAACACGACCTCTACTTACTTGTTTCAAGGAGGATATATGAACTTTTATTATCATTGCTTCTTCAGGAATGGACGGAGAGGGCGAAGCGGATTCGGTGTCCGACCCCGCTACCCAAGGAACCAGTCATCCCGCGCCTGGTGAAGATGCTGGTACCGGCGCCCTATACGGCACCGGAGAATAAGGCCAAGAAGAAGGCAAAGGGGGTCCGAAGTGGCCCCCGCTGCAAGGTTGCTTCGGACATGATGTCCGAAGACAAGACTTGCTCCTCCACCGCCGAAGACGATGATGAGGAAGAAGAGGAGGAGAGCAACTCTCCCCCTGATGGGAGAAAGGAGAAGAGGGCGTCCTCCACAAATCTGGAGGCGGAGGCGCCCAAGAAGGGGAAAGGCCCTCTCGCAGAAAACTCCCCGTGGGACGTCGATAGCAGTCCGAAGTGACGCCCCCGGAACAAGCCCCTGGCCGCATCGTGAGTGCTAAGAACCCGCACACGTCCATTTATCCGGCCTCTCCACTTTATGTATTTTATATGGGTAATCATGTTATTGCAGACCGGCCCACGACAGCCCCCAGCGATCCTCATCAAGAGGCTCGTTGGATTCGAAAGCGATGGCCAGCAATTCACCGCTGGCCGCTTACTCTCCCAAGGCCAAGGGAGACGACAAGGTGCTATCCCAAAGGACCTTCCCGGGCTAGGGAGAGGTTCAGGAGGCCGTCATGGCAGCGCTGGAGGGCGACACCTCGGCCACCGGACACATGGGGGAAAAGTCCCCCATGGAGACTGACGATGGGAGCCGTGCTCAGTTCGGCCCTCAGCCAAACATCGATCCGGAGACCCATGCAGCTTCAGAATCCTATAGGCAGCCTCCGTCTAGAGAGGGGGGCATGCTTGTCCTGCCGGTGACCTCTGTCCATCCAGAGGCACCGGATAATCTACTGGAAGCGCTACGAGGCGCTTCCTTTATGGAAGAACACCGTATCCTTATGGGTACGGTGATTGAGAAGGTTTAGTCCATCAAGAGCAGACTGACCGAAGCCTGCGGCGGCTTGCTGACAGGTTTTGAGGTAAGCGATGCCAAAGAGAAAATCCCTATATATATAGACAGTAACCCCTGAGACACTATCCGGTGTTCGGAAAGACAAGCCAGACAGAGAATCAATTAAATTTCGTAGGGAACTAACTAAATGTGTCTTATGTGAATAAGCAGGCATCGTTGCTGGCCGCGACCTCACACACTGCCGAAGACTCCGGACTAAAGCAGAGACTGGAGCGGGCCGAAGAGGAGCTCGGCCAAGCGAGGAAGCAGCTGGAAGACCAGCAAGGTATGTAGTGACTCGCTATATATTCGGAAAGAATAAATGATGTATATTGACCATAGTGTCATGATATGTGTAGGAGTGACGACCGAGGTCGAGGCCCATAAAAAGTCCCTAGCCGAAGCCGAGGGGAAAGCTGTCAAGGAGCAGGTTGCTCGTAAGAAGCTCAAGGCCAGGCTGAACGAGGTCCAGCAAGAGCTCCTGGACGCGGTGAAGAAGTGTGACGCCTTGGAAGGCGATGTTTCGGCTCAAGAGACCGAACTCGCCAAGGCTCGCCAAAGCGCGGAAATGGCCCGGGTTGAAGCCCAGGGTGCCATCCAGGAGATCCAGGAGGCCAAGAAGATCGCGGCGGGTAAGGCATTTAGTATGTGAAGAAGAAGTTTTTCTTACTAACCCGGATTCCGAGTTCTCCAGGGGCATTTGCAGATCTGCCGCGCAGTGTGTCCGACACTGCAGAGTTCTTTCGAGCCGAAGAAGGGAGCTCAATGGAGAAACTATTCTGGTCGCAATACCTTGCGCCAGAACATCCAGTGCCCTTCACGGATCAGCTAAAATAGCTGGTCGAGCTACATAGGGTGGCTGAACTGGCCATGAAGGATTATAATCTGGCTGTGGCCTCCCGAAGTTATACCCAGTAGCTACTTCAGACTCGTGAAGTGGCTGGTTGGTGCCTGCCCTCGGCTGGACATCGTCAAGAGGTCGGCCTGCATCGAAGGTGCGTGCATGGCCTTCGCCCGCGTCAAGGTGTGGTGGGCGAAGATGGATGCCGTTAAGCTTGTGACCGAGGGGCCACCTGAAGGCAAGGAGCACCACATGCCGGAGCAGTATTTTGAAGACGTCCTGGAGGGGTCCCGCATTGTGGTGATGCAATGTGCGCAAGACATTATATTCGAATGAATATATTCATGTTGTCTCTGGCTTGTATGATGAAACAAATTTTTTTATGTAATATAATGTTTGTTTTTAAAAAATTGCACCTCCTGCGCGTCCGTGTTGTATGAAATCTGAGAGTTGGCCAGTCGTCGGCTTCTGCCCCCACGTAGGAAGTACGGGGGTGTTTGGGATATAACCTAAACACTCTCGATCCAATTGTTTGGTCCATGAAGGAGGTGTTTAGCGCAGCGAACCAGGCAATCAAACTATTCGGCTTGAACACCCTCACTTAGACATAGGAGTTTGACGATAAAAATTTAGGCGCAGCACTTGGTATTCGAACCAGGAAGCTATAAACACCTGATCGGGCAAGTACCAATCCCTCGCATAATGCGAAAAAAATCTCTAACGATTTGAGACCTCCGAAGAGCTGACCGGCTCTCGCTACATCATGACAGTCAGTTTTCGTCTTTCTCTACTAAGGTGCTCACCTGGGTAAACCAGGGCACAATCGCATTAGTTCTCCCTTTATTACCTTAGCCGATATAGTGGAACGTAAGGTAGCAAGCACAGGAGCCGGGCAACCCAACTATTGACCAAAGACATGATTCAGAGCCAATGCATATAGTGCTAAATTCGGGGTGCCGAACTATACTGTAAAAAAGTGCTCGGACTTTTGTTGCCATCTTTATGGGGCACTATGAAGCCCCTAGCAAATTGGGACGTACCAAAGTGTACGAGCGCTATCTGATAGGGTTATCAAAATAAAAAAAGGAAAATAGAAAAAGAGCAAGGGTAATAAGCCAAAGCCGCAGAATTTGGGCTACCACCTAAGAAGTTCCCCCATACGTCTATGCTCCTTGCCATCTTGGTATATTTATCCTTTGAAAGGACTAGTGATTGGGCCACCAGGGGTAACCTGTGGAGAGAAAACCTGAAAAGGAGAGGAGGAAACAGTGAGAGTATGTGTGTCTGGGAGCGATCGAGCCGTATTGTGGATTACATGCTAGTTATGCCTCCATCCGTGCCCATGGTATTTTTGGTGCGTAGTTATGTACGCGCGGTACAATTAGCGCCACTTGGTCAGGACTGGGACGGAGGCCGAATTGCTAGTCGAGCTCTTGACGAGCCGAGCTGTCCTACTACAGAATGGTCCGGACTCTCTTGACAGTGTCCGAGGAATCGGCCACCGAATTGTGGTTCTGCTTAAAAAGGCCGCTCTATACATCTGCCGCTAAGGCAATAGTGTGCTCCTCAGTACGGAGGGAGTGTTCCGTGTTTCCATTAACTATTATGACACTGCGCGGTCCGGGCATCTTGAGCTTCAGGTAAGCATAGTGTGGCACTGCATTGAATCGAGCAAACGCGGTTCATCCGAGCAATGCGTGATAGCCGTTGTGAAAGGGGACGATATCAAAGATTAACTCCTCGCTTCGGAAGTTGTCCAGCGATCCGAAGACAACCTCCAGTGTGGTTGAGCCTGTACAGCGGGCCTCTACACCTGGAATGACTCCTTTGAAGGTAGTCTTTGTGGGTATGATCCGTGATGTATTGATGCCCATTTTGCACGATGTGTCTTGATAGAGCAGATTGAGACTGCTACCGCCGTCCATGAGGACTCGCGTCAGGTGGAATCCATCAATGATTTTGTCGAGGACCAGTGCGGCTGAACCGCCATGACGGATACTGGTCGGATGACCCCGACGATCAAAAGTGATCGGGCATGACGACCATGGGGTGAATTTTAGGGCGACTGGCTCTATCGCGTAGACGTCCCTGAGCGCGCGTTTGCGCTCCCTCTTGGGGATGTGGGTAGGATATATCATGTTCACCGTTTTGACCTGAGGGGGAGATTTCTTCTATCCCCCAGTGTTCGGTAGCCGGGGCTCCTCGTCATCGTCCTTGCTTTGCGATCCCTTCTCCTTGCTTTCGGCATTTAGCTTGCCGGCCTGTTTAAAAACCCAAGAATCTCTGTTGGTATGATTGGGCGGTTTATTTGGGGTGCCATGGATCTGGCATGGGTGATCGAGTATACGGTCCAAGATGGATGAGCCCAAATTGTTCTTTTTGAACGGCTTCTTCGCTGACCGGACTTGGAGCCACTGAATCCAGCATTAACCGCCGTATCATCAGTGTTGTCATTGTTGTTTCGACGCTTGTGTTTATTGCGTCAAGATTTGTCGTTACTATTTCTGACTTAAGGGGTGCCGACGTCGTTTGCATTGTTCTTGCTACGGGCCAGCCAACTATCCTCACCGGCACAAAAGCAGGTCATCAGTGCCATGAGGGCTGCCATAGACTTCGGCTTTTCTTGGCCAAGGTGACGGTGAGCCATTCGTCACGGATGCTGTGTTTAAAGGCCGCTAGGGCTTCGGCATCTGGACAGTCCACGATCTGGTTCTTTTTAGTTAGGAACCTAGTCCAGAATTTCCTGGCTGACTCTCGAGGCCGTTGAACTATATGGCTTAAGTCATCGGCATCTGGCGGCCAGATATATGTACCTTGGAAGTTATCGCGGAAGGCTTCTTCCAAATCCTCCCAGCTACCAATAGAGTTTTCAGGCAGACTGTTTAACCAGTGCCGAGCTAGCCCTTTGAGTTTTAATGGGAGGTATTTGATGGCGTGGAGGTCATCTCGACGAGCCATGTGAATGTGGAGAATAAAATCCTCAATCCACACGGCAGGATCAGTTCTTCCATCGTATGATTCAATATTCACGGGCTTAAACCCTTCTGGGAATTCATGCTCCATTACTTCATCAGTGAAGCAAAGAGGGTGTGCGGTGCCTCTATCTCGGTCCACATCGCGACGTAGCTCCGATGGAGTCCGTCTATGGTTTTCGGCCCACGCATGACTAGGTTTGTCACGTCTGAATAGATAGCCATTGTCATTTGTTGAGGTACGTCCTCGCGATTCGTATATTGATCTGGTTTGTCCTGCTCTATTGGTCAGGTCCTGATGAAGGTCATATGTATGACCACGAGCTGTTTTATCTCTGCCTTTATAATGAGGAGGGACGGGCTGGTATTCGGCTTGAGTTGCCGCTTTATCCCGACCTCGTGGTGGTCGAGCAGCCCCATTGCATGTTGATGGTATAGGCTCCAACGCCTCATCATCGAACTGAGGTAGCAATTTGCGCTTCGGGTAGGTTTTGGCTGGGCGCTTGAGGCCATATTCTTCGGCTGCTAGGACGTCGGTCCATCTATCATCTAGCAGATCTTGGTCAGCTTGAAGCTGTCGCTGCTTCTTTTTCGGGCTCCTTGTAGTGGCGATTAACCGACACTTAAAGCGCTTCTGCTCGAGAGGTTCCTCAGGTACATTAAAACTTCATTGCCGAGGCTCACCTCCTCCTTGGAGAGCGAAAGGTAACAGCTGTCCTCTGAATCTTCGTTTATGGCCTGTTCATTAAGGCTAACTTGCCCATTGTAACATCCCAAATTTTCAATTTGGAATGTTATACATTAGATCATAATTGCATATCATATTTTATTTGCTTTTGGTTATGATCCTAGAAATTCTACGCAACTCAAGGACCCATGGAGTGAGAGTTGGGGATTTCGTTATTTTCATATTTGAGTTTTCTCAAATTTTGAGAATAGGATCATTTGATTTTATTTATTTTATCATCAATTATTTCTATTACAAAAATATGAGAGAGGGAATAAAATGAATTTCCCAAAAGAAAGAAATATTGAGGATTTAATAATAAAATCAAATAATATTTTATTTCAGAGTTTTCGCTATTTTATTTGAATTTAGGAAAAATGTGCGTTTTTCAAAATTGCATTTAGGCCCCAAATAAATGTTCACCTCGTGCGTCTTGATTTTAGAAGCTAGGGAAAATTTATTTCGAGATTTTTGGAGTCCGTTTAATATTTCTTTTTATTTTTCTTCCGCGCGTAATTATTTAAAAAAAACTAACCGACCTAACGGGCCGTGTCCGACTAGGACTCCGGCCCGACTAGGCTATATAAGCCGGGGGAGGCCCAGCCAAAGCCAGCGCCCCAGGCCCCGAAAACCCTAGCCGCCGCCGTCGCCGCCGCCGCCCGCCGCCCCGTGACGCTGCCGCCGCCGCACGCCGCCCGAGGTCCGCCGCCGCCTCGATTTCCGCCGTTATTTTATTTTATTTTATTTTCGAAAAACTGCTCGGTTTTTCCGTCGGTTTTCCGTCGGTTTTTTAGTTTCGGTTTTCTTTAAATAGATCGGTTTTTCCGGTTTATTTAATTCAGCGAGCGTTCGTCCGTTCGTTCGTTGTAACGAACGTTCGTCGTTTTTCTTTTTCTCGGATTAAATCCACGATTTTTCTGATCGCGATTCCTGATCCGATTTTCGTTTTAGTATAACTTTCCGCTCATTTATCGGAATCAGGCGATTCAAGCGCCTGGAGTTTCGTCTCGAAACCCTCTATCCGTTTAACCAACTTAAACAAGTTTTTGCTACTGTAAAAATTGCCCTAGATTCAGATTAGTAGAACGAAGTTGTTTTCTTTCGCCGTTTGACTTTCGTTGCTTCGTTCGATTTGATTCTTTTTGCAAACCGGAGTTCTTAAGTTGAACCTTCTGGTTAGATCTCTTATTCGAGTTTTACCTGTGCATTAGATGAGTACTTATTGTATGCTTGTTTGTTTGTCTGCGATAGAATACCCGGAGTGCGCCGCTTGTTACTTCGAATCGCTAGGTTTCCCGGATCATCAGCAAGGCAAGTAACACTTTGATCATACCTTTTCTACTACCCAGTTTTACTACATTAGATCAATCCTCACACATTGCATGATTAGGATCTAATTAAATTATGGGATGGGAAGTAGTTGAGGTAGTACCTATTACCTGTTTAATATCAAACCTTTGGGAGATACTTCTACGTTTGCCTTTTATGCCATGCTATGCTAGTAGACGTGGATTGGGCGAGTGATATCCATGACAGATGTGAGTTTGTTAATTAATGGTTTATCTAAGGTGGCAACTTAAACACACATCTGGGTGGATTGAGGCACCTGGGTATTCCAGGACTTGCCTGTTTTCTTTTGGACCGCCACCCAGGCTCAAAGGGATCATGGGACTATTCATACTAGAAACTTCCGTGTGCAGCCACAAGCTATTATGGGCTCTAGCATAGTTGACTAAGTCGTGCGAACTCTTACAGTGGTAGACTAGCAGATGTAGGGGATGTAGGTGGTACGGTCTACCCGATCGTAAGGTGCGAGCGCTTCTGAAAGACTATGTCTCGGTCATCCGTCTTCTCAAACACCATGTAGTGCGAGAAACCAAACGGAGGCGGTCGAGTCTTGTGGGGAAAAGTGCGCAAACCTCTGCAGAGTGTAACAAACTAATCATGGTTAGCCATGTCCCCGGTTATGGACATCTTGAGTATCTAGTACCTGGATTATCATGTGAATCTCAACATGTTACTCTAAATTAATTTTGTTGGGTTTTGTTTAATGATGATGTTTAATTGGGATTGAGAATGCTGTCAACCATTCACAATGTTTAACAACCACCATGATAGTAATTAAATTTATTCCTTTGAAGTAGGGAAAAATTGGCTTTACGCAAAACTGTAACCATAGAGCTTTCCCCCAGCCAAATATGCATATAGTATAGCTGTTTCATTCCATTATTCTCTATGTGTTACATTGCCAGCATATTCCATGTGCTGACCCGTTTCGGGCTGCAACGTTATTGTTGCAGACTTTTCAGACGATGATTAAGGAGTTTTTAGGTCGTGGTTCTATACTCAGTGATGCCGTTGGAGTTGATGGACTCACTTATCTTCCAAGCCTTCTGCTGTTATCGTTATTAGATGGCCTTAAGCCATATTTACTGTAATAAGTTCTCTATGGAGACACTCTATGTAATAAGTGTGTGATTGCTACTCTGTTATCAATTCTCCGAGTACTGTGTGGTGTCAGCATTACTGATCCAGGGATGACACCGGAGCACAGAGATCAGACTGTTTGAGTTCTGGTCGCTACAGAGATGGTATTAGAGCACACGCTGACTGTAGGACACGACCACTAAGCTAAAGACCTAGATCACTATTCACTCTCTTCTCCTCTGACTCCTCATCTTTTCTACTCTTTTAGGATGGCGGATGCAAGGAACAAGTTAACGCAACCGGATGAAGATACACCCTTTGGACGTCACCTGAAGGAAGTCACTAGATACCTGAACATAGGAGTACCAAGCTTCACCGGAACCTACAACGCCACTTTACCTGAAGAAGAGCACTGGATGATTCAAGTTCAAGTTCCAGGAAGGACGTTCATGCCAGTCACTGAGCCCATAGAGTTTTCTTTTGATGCACCAACTTGGAGTCTAGGAAAGAGCATGGCAGCTCACATCGCCATGGGACGCATTGGAGAAGTCTACCGCAATGATCTCAAGGATACTATCTACCGGATTTCTGGGCGCCGAGATGAGCACTGGGAGATGATCAGCACCAGGAAGGATAGATCAATTGCAGCTTTTATCCAGGAATTAAACCAGCACATTCGACGACAGGAGAATCAGATGTGCGCCGACATGATAGATCTGAAGAAGGCTAAGACAAGAATCAAGGAAATGAAGGAAGAACTCAAGGCTACACGTGAAGATTATGAAGAGGAAATTGAAGTATTGGTGGATAAGAATGCCGACCTAACTAAGAAGCTAGCAGTATTTATGGGAGACCCTACACTAGTAGATATAGACGAAGAACCCAAGGAGATTAGCCCGGAAGACTACATCATCATCGATGACACAGACTCGGACCCAGATGACAGCGATGATGACTATGTTGATGAAGCTGGAGCAGATATCATGGAGTCAGCAACCGAAGAATATTTCTAGTAGACCACCTCATCAGTAGTAGTAGTAGTCCACCATGTAAATATAGTAGTTCGAGCACTTTTGCGATAGTTAGATCGATTGTATGCCCTTGTTTGATTGAATGAAGTGAATTTTTTGCTTTTGCCTCATGTGCATATGGGTAGTGTTTTCTCTTTAGACCCCCTCTATTCTTACATCTCATCTTTTCTAAACCCTCAGATGCCTCCGAGACGTGACCCCTGATTTACCTTTCCACCGGAGCTCACCCAGTTGATCCAGCAGCAGAACACATTGATGCAGTTGCTAGTCCAGAATCAGAATCAGGGGAACAACAACAACAACCCACCACCACCACCACCTGTTGACCACTTAGCCCATTTTCTTAGGCTAAATCTGCCGGTGTTTTCCAGTAGCACCGAGCCGATAGTAGCAGATGATTGGCTCCGCAAGACAGCTAGAGAGTTGACCACAACAGGATGCACGGATGTGGAGAAGGTGAAGTTTGCCGCACATCAGCTTGAAGGACCCACATCATCATGGTGGGAGAATTTCACAGCCACTTTCCCTGTCGACACTGTCACATGGGACCAGTTTCAGCAGGCTTTTCGTACCGCCCATGTTTCAGCAGGAGCTATGGCCATGAAGAAGCATGAGTTTCGCAACTTGCGCCAAGGAGGACGGACAGTTGGCCACTATGTGGAGGACTTTAGTAAGTTAGCACGTTATGCCCCAGATGACGTTGCTACGGAAGCGGCTAAGCAGGAGAAGTTTCTGGAAGGACTGAATGATGAATTGAGCATGCAGTTGATGGTAGCAACCTTCAACAACTACCAGGAGTTGGTAGATCGTGCACTTATGATTGAAGGGAAGCAGCAGCAAATTGAGAATCGCAAGAGGAAGTATGGACAAGGGAAGTACAATTCAGGAGCTCAGCAGAAGCCACGTTTTACCCCTAGACCGGGAGGACATTTTCAGCATACCCATGGAGGAGGTAGCTCGCACAATCACAATGGCACCAGGAATGGTAATGGGAATGGAGGAAGCAATGGCCAGAATCGCACCAACCCATCAACCCCAGCCAAGAAGGACCTGAGCCAAGTCACTTGCTTTAAGTGTTCAAAGACCGGACATTATGCCAATGAATGTCCTGAATTACAAAATGGAAATGGCAATGGAAGCTCTGGGAAGAAGCCGAAACCTATCAACAGGGGATAGGCAAACCATGTTAACGTGGAGGAGGTTGAAGCTCAGCCTGATGCAGTAATAGGTAAGTTTTTTGTTAAGTCATTTACTGCACTCGTTCTTTTTTATACGAGCACATCGCATTCATACATCTCAAGGGGATTTGTGGATAAGTATAACCTATCAACCCAAGCCCTTAGGTCACCCATGTTAGTAACCTCGCCTGGAGCAGAGTATATGGCTAGTCGATGGTGTGATCGGTTACCATTAAGGATTGGTAACTATGTTTTTCCCTCAGACCTAATAGTATTGGAATCCCAAGGATTGGATGTGATACTAGGCATGGATTGGTTATAAAAGTATGATGGGAATATTGAATGTGCTAGTAAGTCAATTTTTCTTACCACACCAGAAGGGAGAAGGATCAAGTATGTATCCCGACATGTGCCAAAGGGAACTCAAGTAAATTTCTTAATAGGAGTTGTGCAGGAGGAAGTACCAGTGGTAAGGGATTTCCCTGATGTATTTCCAGAAGAGTTGCCCGGCATGCCACCGGATAGAGATATTGAGTTTTTGATTGAGCTATTGCCAGGCACATGGCTAATATCAAAGAGACCATATAGGATGCCTGCAATGGATTTGGTGGAAATTAAGAAGCAGATTAAGGAGTTATTGGATAAGGGATATATTCGCCCAAGTTCTTCGCCTTGGGGATCACCAGTACTTCTAGTGGAGAAGAAGGATGGATCGTTAAGGATGGTTGTCGATTATCGAGGATTGAATGAACTAAAGATCAAGAACAAGTACCCACTACCAATGATCAATGATCTGTTTGATCGATTGCAAGGAGCTAAGGTATTTTCCAAGATCGTTCTACGATCAGGATACCACCAGTTGAAGATTCGAGAACAGGATATATCTAAGACAGCTTTTACCACCAGGTATGGGCTGTACGAGTATACCGTTATGTCACTTGGTCTGACTAACGTACCTGCATATTTTATGAACATGATGAACAAAGTGTTTATGGAGTTCGTGGATAAGTTCGTCGTAGTGTTCATTGATGATATCCTAGTCTACTCGAAGAATGAAGAGGAGCATAAGGAGCATTTGCATTTGCTACTTGGAAAGCTCAAAGAACATCAATTATATGCCAAGTTCAGCAAATGTGAGTTTTGGATGAAGGAAGTTGGATTTCTCGGACACGTTATATCTGGAGAAGGTATAGCAGTTGATCCCACTAAAGTAGATACCGTGACCAAGTGGGAAGCACCAACCACCGTGGGAGAGATCCGGAGTTTTCTTGGACTCGCAGGATACTACCGGAGATTCATTGATAATTTCTCAAAGATTGCGAAGCCTATGACTGAGTTGTTGAAGAAAGATACCAAGTTCATATGGACGGAGGAATGTGAGGCTAGTTTCCAGGAGTTGAAGAAACATTTGGTTACCTCACCAGTGTTGATTTTGCCAGACCAGACCAAAGATTATGAGGTGTATTGCGACGCTTCACGTCGAGGACTTGGAGCAGTGCTTATGCAGGAAGGGAGAGTTGTTTCATATGCCTCAAGACAACTGAAGCCTCATGAGTTGAATTATGCTACGCATGATTTGGAGTTAGCAGCCGTAGTGCATGCATTGAAAACATGGAGACATTTTCTGATTGGAAATCATTGTGAGGTGTACACGGATCATAAGAGTTTGAAGTACATTTTCACGTAGAAGGAGTTAAACCTCAGACAAAGGAGATGGTTGGAGCTCATTAAGGATTTCGATATGAAATTGCATTACCATCCCGGAAAGGCTAATGTAGTAGCTGACGCATTTAGCCGTAAAAGCCACGTCAATACATTAATGACGGGAGAAATACCAAGGGAGTTAGCGGAAAATCTTCGTGAACTATGTTTGGAAATAGTTCCGAAAGGCTATGTAGCAGCATTGGAGATTCAGTCTACATTGATGGATAAAATTAGAGAAGCTCAGATGACTGACAAGGAGATTGCCTTTATTAAGGAGAAACTTAGCAAAGGAAAGGCTAAAGGATTTCATGAGGATGAGAACGACACCCTATGGTTTGAAGACCGTGTTTACGTGCCCAATGACCCAGAGATCAGGAAGTTGATACTGCAAGAGGCACATGATTCACCATATTCGATTCACCCAGGAAATACCAAGATGTATTTGGATTTGGAGGATATTTTCTGGTGGACCGGAATGAAGAAGGATATTGCGGAGTACGTAGCAGTTTGTGATGTATGTCAGAGAGTAAAAGCAGAGCATCAGAAGCCAGCAGGACTGTTACAACCATTGCCGATACCCGAATGGAAGTGGGATAAGTTAGGCATGGATTTTATCACGGGATTGCCCAGGACTCGTTCAGGCTATGACTTGATTTGGGTTGTAGTCGATCGGTTGACGAAAGTAGCTCATTTCATCCCGGTAAAGACCACTTACACCAGTGCTAAGTTGGCAAAGATATACATGACTAGGATCGTATGTCTGCATGGAGTTCCGAGGAGTATCGTATTAGATAGAGGAACCCAGTTTACCTCAAAGTTCTGGAAACAGTTGCATGAAACTTTGGGAACCAGGCTAGAATTCAGTACAGCTTTTCATCCACAGACAGATGGACAGACCGAGAGAGTTAATCAGATTTTGGAGGATATGCTGAGAGCTTGTGCGCTGGATTACGGATCTAGTTGGGACGACAATTTGCCATATGCAGAATTTTCTTACAACAACAGCTATCAATCTAGTTTAAAGATGGCCCCTTTCGAAGCCTTGTACGGAAGGAGGTGCAGGACACCGTTGTCATGGGACGAAGTTGGAGACTGCCAGTTGTTTGGACCTGACTTGCTTAAAGAGTCCGAACAGAAGGTGAAGTTGATTCGCGATAGGCTCAAGGTAGCTCAATCCAGACAGAAGAGTTATGTAGATTCAAAACGCAAGGAGATACTTTACGAAGTTGGAGGTAGAGCTTATCTTCGAGTATCACCACTTCGGGGAACAAAGCGTTTTGGAGTTAAAGGAAAGTTAGCGCCACGATTTGTAGGACCATACCAAGTTTTGGAGCGTATGGGAGAAGTGGCCTACAAGTTGGAATTGCCCGAAGGATTGTCAGGAGTTCATGATGTGTTCCACGTTTCTCAGTTGAAGAAGTGCCACCCGGAGATGGCTGACATACCCCTGAGAGATACAGTGCCATTGGAAACTATTCAGTTGGATAATGATTTGACATATGAGGAGAAACCAGTTAAGATTCTCGAGTTTGCCAGTCGAGTCACTTGCGGCAAGGTTAACAAGTTTTGCAAAGTTTAGTGGAGCCACCACACGGAGGATGAAGCCACCTGGGAATGAGAGGAAGATTTGCTCAAGGACCACCCTCACCTATTTTCTAGCCAACCCGAATCTCGAGGGCGAGATTCATCTTAAGGGGGGTAGGTTTGTAACATCCCAAATGTTCAATTTGGAATGTTATACATTAGATCATAATTGCATATCATATTTTATTTGCTTTTGGTTTTGATCCTAGAAATTCTACGCAACTCAAGGACCCACGGAGAGAGAGTTGAGGATTTCGTTATTTTCATATTTGAGTTTTCTCAAATTTTGAGAATAGGATCATTTGATTTTATTTATTTTATCATCAATTATTTCTATTACAAAAATATGAGAGAGGGAATAAAATGACTTTCCCAAAATAAAGAAATATTGAGGATTTAGTAATAGAATCAAATAAGATTTTATTTCGGAGTTTTTCGCTATTTGATTTGAATTTAGGAAAAATGTGCGTTTTTCAAAATTGCATTTAGGCCCCAAATAAATGTTCACCTTGTGCAGCTTGATTTTAGAAGCCCGGGAAAATTTATTTCGGGATTTTTGGAGTCTGTTTAGTATTTCTTTTTATTTTTCTTCCGCGCGTAATTATTTAAAAAAAACGAACCGACCTAACGGGCCGTGTCCGACTAGGACTCCGGCCCGACTAGGCTATATAAGCCGGGGGGAGGCCCAGCCGAAGCCAGCGCCCCAGCCCCCGAAAACCCTAGCCGCCGCTGCCGCGCCACCACCGCCCGCCGCCGCCTGACGCCGCCGCCGCCGCACGCCGCCCGAGGTCCGCCACCGCCTCGATTTCCGCCTGTTTTTTTTTCGAAAAACCATTCGGTTTTTCCGTCGGTTTTTTTAGTTTCGGTTTTCTTTAAATAGATCGGTTTTTCCGGTTTATTTAATTTAGCGAGCGTTCGTCCGTTCGTTCGTTCTAACGAACGTTCGTCATTTTTCTTTTTCTCCGATTAAATCCGTGATTTTTCTGATCGCGATTCCTGATCCGATTTTCGTTTTAGTATAACTTTTCACTCGTTTATCGGAATCAGGCGATTCAAGCGCCTGGAGTTTCGTCTGGAAACCCTCTATCCGTTTAACCAACTTAAACAAGTTTTTGCTACTGTAAAAATTGCCCTAGATTCAGATTAGTAGAACGAAGTTGTTTTCTTTCGCCATTTGACTTTCGTTGCTTCATTCGATTTGATTCTTTTTGCAAACCGGAGTTCTTAAGTTGAACCTTCTGGTTAGATCTCTCATTCAAGTTTTACCTGTGCGTTAGATGAGTACTTATTGTATGCTTGTTTGTTTGTCTGTGATAGAATACCCGGAGTGTGCCGCTTGTTACTTCGAATCGCTAGGTTTCCCGGATCATCAGCAAGGCAAGTAACATTTTGATCATACCTTTTCTACTACCCAGTTTTACTGCATTAGATCAATCCTCACACATTGCATGATTAGGATCTAATTAAATTGTGGGATGGGAAGTAGTTGAGGTAGTACCTATTACCTGTTTAATATCAAACCTTTGGGAGATACTTCTACGTTTGCCTTTTATGCCATGCTATGCTAGTAGACGTGGATTGGGCGAGTGATATCCATGACAGATGTGAGTTTGTTAATTAATGGTTTATCTAAGGTGGCAAATTAAACACACATCTGGGTGGATTGAGGCACCTGGGTATTCCAGGACTTGCCTGTTTTCTTTTGGACCGCCACCCAGGCTCAAAGGGATCATGGGACTATTCATACTAGAAACTTCCGTGTGCAGCCACAAGCTATTATGGGCTCTAGCATAGTTGACTAAGTCGTGCGAACTCTTACAGTGGTAGACTAGCAGATGTAGGGGATGTAGGTGGTACGGTCTACCCGATCGTAAGGTGCGAGCGCTTCTGAAAGACTATGTCTCGGTCATCCGTCTTCTCAAACACCATGTAGTGCGAGAAACCAAACGGAGGCGGTCGAGTCTTGTGGGGAAAAGTGCGCAAACCTCTGCAGAGTGTAACAAACTAATCATGGTTAGCCATGTCCCCGGTTATGGACATCTTGAGTATCTAGTACCTGGATTATCATGTGAATCTCAACATGTTACTCTAAATTAATTTTGTTGGGTTTTGTTTAATGATGATGTTTAATTGGGATTGAGAATGCTGTCAACCATTCACAATGTTTAACAACCACCATGATAGTAATTAAATTTATTCCTTTGAAGTAGGGAAAAATTGGCTTTACGCAAAACTGTAACCATAGAGCTTTCCCCCAGCCAAATATGCATATAGTATAGCTGTTTCATTCCATTATTCTCTATGTGTTACATTGCCAGCATATTCCATGTGCTGACCCGTTTCGGGCTGCAACGTTATTGTTGCAGACTTTTCAGACGACGATTAAGGAGTTTTTAGGTCGTGGTTCTATACTCAGTGATGCCGCTGGAGTTGATGGACTCACTTATCTTCCAAGCCTTCTGCTGTTATCGTTATTAGATGGCCTTAAGCCATATTTACTGTAATAAGTTCTCTATGGAGACACTCTATGTAATAAGTGTGATTGCTACTCTGTTATAAATCCTATGGGTACTATGTGGTGTCAGCATTACTGATCCAGGGATGACACCGGAGCACAGAGATCAGACTGTTTGAGGTCTGGTCGCTACACCCATCTTCCCGATTTTCCCGTTCAATAGTTCGTTCGTCGGGATCTTCTCTGTCTTCGGCATCGTCCGGAGTGTTATCGTCTCCCATGTCGGTGTTGCTGTCTTTGCTGCGGCGTGATTTAGAGCGGCGCCGGTGACGTTGGTGCTTGGGCTGTGTCCCAGGAGGTTTATCCTCGATTGGGTCTTCTTTGACGTCATCATTAGGCTTTTTAGGTGTATCCACCATGTATACGTCGTACGAAGAGGTGGCCGTCCAGCGTCCGGTAAACGGCTGGTTTTGGCCATGCTCCTCATCTACATCGTCGTCCATACCGTCGATGTCTTCGGAGACGTAGTCGAGCATGTCGGTTAAGTCTTCGACAGTGTCTATGAAGTGGGTGGTGGGTGGGAAGCAGAATTCCATGTCCTCAGCTTCTAGTTTGAACCGGATATAGTTCAGCTGTGAATCCCCCCCTAAGGATAGATTTTTAAGGAGTTCAACACATCGCCCAAAGGTGAGTGCCGGAAGATGTCCATGACGCTGAATTCGGCGATCGATGACCGATCATGCTCGACAGGTGCGGACGCACATAGTTCGGAACTTATAACCAGAAACGAGTCCGAGGTTCCGGTGACACAGGCATTACCGGAAGTTAGGTCTGTGTGTGGCTCCAACGACGTGGAGTCTACGGCTTTCGTGGTGGGGTTGAGCTTCCTGTCCTCGGATGGTGCGACCTGGTCTGGGTCTAAGGCCAGAGCGGTTACAGGTGCAATTTCCTGGGTATGGCCCGATGACAGATCTAAGTAATGTTCATCGGGGTGGTGGGGAGCAAGTGCCGTGGTCTTGAATCCGTCGAAGATCAAGTCTCTGAGGATATCCGTGACATAGTTCAAGCTCCCGAATCTGACCCGACGGCCAGGAGCGTAGCTGTCAATCTGCTCCAGATGGCCAAGCGAGTTGGCCTGTAGTGCAAAGCCACCGAACACGAAGATCTGTCTGGGGAGGAAGACCTCCCCTTGGACAGCGTCGTTGTAGATAATTGAAGGAGCCATCAAACCTCTTGATGACGACACAGTGGAACTCTCAATGAATGCACCGTCAGTGTCAAACCCGGTGGATCTCGGGTAGGGGGTCGCGAACTGTGCGTCTAAGGTCGATGGTAACAGGAGACAAGGGACACAATGTTTACCCGGGTTCGGGCCCTCTCTATGGAGGTAATGTTGGGGAACGTAGTAATTTCAAAATTTTCCTACGCACACACATGATCATGGTGATGCATAGCAACGAGAGGGGATAGTGTTTTCCACGTACCCTCGTAGACCGTTAAGCGGAAGCATTATGACAACACGGTTGATGTAGTCGTATGTCTTCACGATCGACTGATCCTCAGTACCGAATATACGGCACCTCCGCGTTCAGCACACGTTCAGCTCGGTGACGTCCCACGAACTCACGATCCAGTAGAGCTCGGGGAAGAGTTTCGTCAGCACGACAGCGTGGTGACGATGTTGATGAAGTTCTGTAGCAGGGCTTCGCCTAAACACCGCTACAGTATGATCGAGGTGGATTATGGTGGAGGGGGGCACCGCACACGGCTGGGAGAGAACTTTGTGATCAAGTTGTGTGTCTAGAGCTGCCCTCCTACCCCTGTATATAAAGGAGCAAGAGGGAGGCCAGCCGGCCCTTGATGGTGCGCCTAGGATGAGGAATCATCCTCCTAGTAGGAGTAGGATTCCTCCCTTTCCACTCCTACTAGGAGGGGGAAAGGCAGGGAGAGAAAGAGAAGGAAAGGGGGGCGCCGCCCCCCTTCTCCTAGTCCAATTCGGACAGGGGGAAGGGGGCACGTTGCCTGCCCTAGGCCGACCCCTCTCTCTTTCCCTTATGGCCCAACAAGGCCCATTAGCCCCCGGGGGGTTCCGGTAACCCCTTCGGTACTCCGGTAAAATCCCGATTTCACCCGGAACTATTCCGATGTCCAAATGTAGGCTTCCAATATATCAATCTTTATGTCTCGACCATTTAGAGACTCCTTGTCATGTTCATGATCACATCCGGGACTCCAAAATACTTTCGGTACATCAAAACATATAAACTCATAAAATCAATCATCACAGAACTTTAAGCGTGCGGACCCTACGGGTTCGAGAACTATGTAGACATGACCGAGACACATCTCCGGTCAATAACCAATAGCGGAACCTGGATGCTCATATTGGTTCCTACATATTCTACGAAGATCTTTATCGGTCAAACCGCACAACACTATAAATTGTTCTCTTTGTCATCGGTATGTTACTTGTCCGAGATTCGATCATCGGTATCTCAATACCTGTTTCAATCTCGTTACCGGAAAGTCTCTTTAATCGTTCCGTAATACATCATCCCGCAACTAACTCATTAGTTATCATGCTTGCAAGGCTTATAGTGATGTGTATTACTGAGAGGGCCCAGAGATACCTCTCCGACAATCGGAGTGACAAATCCTAATCTTGATCTATGCCAACTCAACAAGTACCATTGGAGACACCTGTAGAGCACCTTTATAATCACCTAGTTACGTTGTGATGTCTGGTAGCACACAAAGTGTTCCTCTAGTAAACGGGAGTTGCATAATCTTATAGTCATAGGAACATGTATAAGTCATGAAGAAAGCAATAGCAACATACTAAACGATCAAGTGCTAAGCTAACGGAATGGGTCAAGTCAATCACATCATTCTCATAATGATGTGATCCCATTAATCAAATGACAACTCATGTCTATGGCTAGGAAACATAACCATCTTTGATCAACGAGCTAGTCAAGTAGAGGCATACTAGTGACACTCTGTTTGTCTATGTATTCACACATGTATCATGTTTCCGGTTAATACAATTCTAGCATGAATAATAAACATTTATCATGAAATAAGGAAATAAATAATAACTTTATTATTGCCTCTAGGGCATATTTCCTTCAGTCTCCCACTTGCACTAGAGTCAATAATCTAGGTCACATCGCCATGTGATTAAACACCAATGGTTCACATCACCATGTGATTAACACCCATAGTTCACATCGTTATGTGACCAACACCCAAAGGGTTTACTAGTGTCATAATCTAGTTCACATCTTATGTGATTAACACCCATAGAGAACTAAGGTGTGATCATGTTTTGCTTGTGAGAGAAGTTTAGTCTACGGGTCTGCCACATTCAGATCCATGTGTATTTTGCAAATTTCTATGTCAACAATGCTCTGCACGGAGCTACTCTAGCTAATTTCTCCCACTTTCAATATGTATCCAGATTGAGACTTAGAATCATCTGGATCAGTGTCAAAATTTGCATCGACGTAACCCTTTACGATGAACCTTTTGTCACCTCCATAATCGAGAAACATATCCTTATTCCGCTAAGGATAATTTTGACCGTTGTCTAGTGATCTACTCCTAGATCACTATTGCACTCCCTTGCTAAACACAGTGTAGGGTGTAGAATAGATCTGTTATATAGCATGGCATACTTTATAGAAAGTATGGCTGAAGGCATAGGGAATGACTTTTGTTCTCTTTTTATCTTCTGCTGTGGTCGGGCTTTGAGTCTTACTCAATTTCACACCTTGTAACACAGGTAAGAACTCTTTCTTTGACTGTTCCATTTTGAACTACTTCAAAATCTTGTCAAGGTATGTACTTATTGAAAAAACTTATCAAGCGTCTTGATCTATCTCTATAGATCTTGATACTCAATATGTAAGTAGCTTCACCGAGGTCTTTATTTGAAAAACTCCTTTCAAATACTCCTTTATGCTTTCCATAAAATTATACATTATTTCCGATCAATAATATGTCACTCACATATATTTATCAGAAATGTTGTAGTGCTCCCACTCACTTTCTTGTAAATACAGGCTTCACCACAAGTCCGTATAAAACTATATGCTTTGATCAACTCATCAAAGTGTATATTCCAACTCTGAGATGCTTGCACCAGTCCATAGATGGATCGCTAGAGCTTGCACATTTTGTTAGCACCTTTAGGATCGACAAAACCTTCTGGTTGCATCATATACAACTCTTCTTTAAGAAATCCATGAAAGAATGTAGTTTTGACATCCATTTGCCAGATTTCATAAAATGTGCCAATTTTGCTAACATGATTCGGACAGACTTAAGCATCGCTACGAGTGAGAAAATATCATTGTAGTCAACACCTTGAACTTTGTCAAAACCTTTTTCGACAAGTCTATCTTTGTAGATGGTAACACTACTATCAGCGTCCGTCTTCCTCTTGAAGATCCATTTATTTTCTATGTCTTGCCGATCATCGGGCAAGTCAACCAAAGTCCACACTTTGTTCTCATACATGGATCCCATCTCAGATTTCATGGCCTCAAGCCATTTCGTGGAATCTGGGCTCATCATCGCTTCCTCATAGTTCGTAGGTTCGTCATGGTCAATTAACATGACCTCCAGAACAGGATTACCTTACCACTCTGGTGCGGATCTCACTCTGGTTGACCTACGAGGTTCGGTAGTAACTTGATCTGAAGTTACATGATCATCATCATTAGCTTCCTCACTAATTGGTGTAGGAGTCACAAAAATAGATTTTGTGATGAACTACTTTCCAATAAGGGGGCAGGTACAGTTACCGCATCAAGTTCTACTTTCGTCCCACCCACTTCTTTCGAGAGAAACTCCTTCTCTAGAAAGGATCCATTCTCAGCAACAAATATCTTGCCTTCGGATCTGTGATAGAAGGTGTACCCAACAACTTTTGGGTATCCTATAAAGACACACTTCTCCGACTTGGGTTTGAGCTTATCAAGATGAAACTTTTTCACATAAGCATTGCAACCCCAAACTTTAAGAAACGGCAGCTTAGGTTTCTTGCTAAACCACAGTTCACACGGTGTCGTCTCAACGGATTTAGATGGTGCCCTTTTTAACGTGAATGCAGTTGTCTCTAATGCATAACCCCAGAACGATAGTGGTAAATCGGTAAGAGACATCATAGATTGTACCATTTATCTAATAAAGTACGGTTATGATGTTCGGACACACCATTACGCTATGGTGTTCCAGGTGGCGTGAGTTGCGCAACTATTTCGCATTGTTTCAAATGAAGACCAAACTCATAACTCAAATATTCTCCTCCACGATTAGATCATAGAAACTTTATTTTCTTGTTATGATGATTTTCTACTTCACTCTGAAATTATATGAACTTTTCAAATGTTTCAGACTTATGTTTCATCAAGTAGATATACACATATCTGCTCAAATCATCTGTGAAGGTCAGAAAACAATGATACCCGCCGTGAGTCTCAACACTCACTGGACCTCATAGATTGGTATGTATTATTTCCACTAAGTCAGTGGCTCGCTCCATTGTTCTGGAGAATGGAGTCTTAGTCATCTTGCCCATGAGGCATGGTTCGCAAGCATCAAAATGATTCATAATCAAGTGATTCCAAAAGCCCATCAGCATGGAGTTTCTTCATGCGCTTTACACCAATATGACCTAAATGGCAGTGCCACAAATAAGTTGCAATATCATTATTAACTTTGCATCTTTTGGCTTCAATATTATGAATATGTGTATCACTACAATCGAGATCCAACGAACCATTTTCATTGGGTGTATAACCATAGAAGGTTTTATTCATGTAAACAGAACAACAATTATTCTCTAACTTAAATGAATAACCGTATTGCAATAAACATGATCAAATCATATTCATGCTCAATGCAAACACCAAATAACATTTATTTAGGTTTAACACTAATCCCGAAAGTATAGGGAGTGTGCGATGATGATCATATCAATCTTGGAACCACTTCCAACACACATCGTCACTTCACCCTTAACTAGTCTCTGTTCATTCTACAACTCCCATTTCAAGTTACTACTCTTAGCAACTGAACCAGTATTAAATACCGAGGGGTTGCTATAAACACTAGTAAAGTACACATCAATAACATGTATATCAAATATAGCATTTGTTCACTTTGCCATCCTTCTTATCTGCCAAATACTTGGGGTAGTTCCGCTTCCAGTGACCAGTCCCTTTGCACTAGAAGCACTTACTCTCAGGATTAGGTCCAGACTTGGGCTTCTTCACTTGAGCAGCAACTTGCTTGTCGTGCTTCTTGAATTTCCCTTTCTTTCCCTTTGCCCTTTACTTGAAACTAGTGGTCTTGTTAATCATCAACACTTGATGCTTTTTCTTGATTTCTACCATTCATCAATTTCATCATCATGAAAAGCTCGGGAATCATTTTTGTCATCCCTTGCATACTATAGTTCATCAAGAAGTTTTACTAACTTGGTGATGGTGACTAGAGAATTCTTTCAATCACTATTTTATCTGGAAGATTAACTCCCACTTGATTCAAGCGATTGTAGTACCCAGACAATCTGAGTACATGCTCACTACTTGAGCTATTCTCCTCCATCGTTTAGCTATAGAACTTGTTGGAGATTTCATATCTCTCAACTCAGGTATTTGCTTGAAATACTAACTTCAACTCCTGGAACATCTCATATGATCCATGATGTTCAAAACGTCTTTGAAGTCCTGATTCTAAGCTGTTAAGCATGGTGCACTAAACTATCAAGTAGTCATCATATTGAGCTAGCCGAACGTTCATAACGTGTGCATCTGCTCCTGCAATAGGTCTGTCACCTAGCGGTGCATCAAGGACATAATTCTTCTATGCAGCAATGAGGATAATCCTCAGATCACGGATCCAATCCGCATCATTGCTACTAACATCTTTCAACTTAGTTTTCTCTAGGAACATATCAAAATAAAACAGAGGAGCTAAATGCGAGCTATTAATCTACACCATAGATATGCTAATACTACCAGGACTAAGTTCATGATAAATTTAAGTTCAATTAATCATATTACTTAAGAACTCCCACTTAGATAGACATCTCTCTAATCCTCTAAGTGACCATGTGATCCAAATCAACCAAACCATGTCCGATCATCACGTGAGATGGAGTAGTTTCAATGGTGAACATCACTATGTTTATCATATCTACTATATGATTCACGCTCGACCTTTCGGTCTCAGTGTTTCGAGGCCATATCTGCATATGATAGGCTCGTCAAGTTTAACCCGAGTATTCAGCGTGTGCAAAACTGGCTTGCACCCGTTGTAGATGGACGTAGAGCTTATCACACCTGATCATCACGTGGTGTCTCGGCACGACGAACTTTGGCAACGGTGCATACTCAGGGAGAACACTATTATCTTGAAATTTTAGTGAGAGATCATCTTATAATGCTACCGTCAAACAAAGAAGAATAAGATGCATAAAGGATAAACATCACATGCAATCAATATAAGTGATATGATATGGCCATCATCATCTTGTGCTTGTGATCTCCGTCTCCGAAGCACCGTCATGATCACCATCGTCATCGGCGTGACTCCTTGATCTCCATCGTAGCATCGTTGTCGTCTCGCCAACTATTGCTTCTACGACTATCGCTACCGCTTAGTGATAAAGTGAAGCAATTACAGGGATATTGCATTGCATACAATAAAGCGACGACCATATGGCTCCTGCCAGTTGCCGACAACTCCGTTACAGAAAATGATCATCTCATACAATAAATATAACATCATGTCTTGACCATATCACATCACAACATGCCCTGCAAAAACAAGTTAGACGTCCTCTACTTTGTTGTTGCAAGTTTTACGTGGCTGCTACGGGCTGAGCAAGAACCGTTCTTACCTACGCATCAAAACCACAACGATAGTTCGTGAAGTTGGTCTCAAGGACCGGACGTAGCCATACTCGATTCAAATAAAGTTGGAGAAATCGACACCCGCCAGCCACCTGTGTGCAAAGCACGTCGGTAGAACCAGTCTCGCGTAAGTATACGCGTAATGTTGGTCCGGGCTGCTTCATCCAACAATACCACCGAACCAAAGTATGACATGCTGGTAAGCAGTATGACTTGTATCGCCCACAACTCACTTGTGTTCTACTCGTGCATATAACATCTACGCATAAAACCTGGCTCAGATGCCACTGTTGGGGAATGTAGTAATTTCAAAATTTTCCTACGCACACACAGGATCATGGTGATGCATAGCAATGAGAGGGGAGAGTGTTGTCCACTTACCCTCATAGACTGTTAAGTGGAAGCATTATCACAACGCGGTTGATGTAGTCGTACATCTTCACGATCGACCGATCCTCAGTACAGAACGTATGGCACCTCCGCATTCAGCACAGTTCAGCTCGGTGACGTCCCACAAACTCACGATCCAGTAGACCTCGGGGAAGAGTTTCGTCAGCACGACGGTGTGGTGACGATGTTGATGAAGTTCTGCAACAGGGTTTCGCCTAAACACCGCTACAGTATGACCGAGGTGGATTATAGTGGAGGGGGGCACCGCACACGGCTGGGAGAGATCTTTGTGATCAACTTGTGTGTCCAGAGGTGCCCCCTGCCCCTGTATATAAAGGAGCAAGATGGAGGACGGCCGGCCCTTGTTGGCGCGCCTAGGAGGAGGAATCCTCCTCCTACTAGGAGTATGATTCCTCCCTTTCCTACTCCTACTAGGAGGGGGAAAGGCAGGGAGAGAAAGAAAAGGAAAGGGGGGCGCCGCCCCCCTTCTCCTAGTCCAATTCGGACAGGGGGAAGGGGGCACGCTGCCTGCCCTAGGCCGGCCCCTCTCTCTTTCCCTTATGGCCCAACAAGGCCCATTAGCCCCCGGGGGGTTCCGGCAACCCCTCCGGTACTCCGGTAAATCCCCGATTTCACTCGGAACAATTCCTATGTCCATATGTAGGCTTCCAATATATCAATCTTTATGTCCCGACCATTTAGAGACACCTCATCATGTTCGTGATCACATCCGGGACTCCGAACTACTTTCGGTACATCAAAACATATAAACTCATAAAACCGATCATCACATAACTTTAAGCGTGCGGATCCTACGGGTTCGAGAACTATGTAGACATGACCGAGACACGTCTCCGGTCAATAACCAATAGCGGAACCTGGATGCTCATATTGGTTCCTACATATTCTACGAAGATCTTTATCGGTCAAACCACACAACACTATAAATTGTTCTCTTTGTCATCGGTATGTTACTTGTCTGAGATTCGATCATCGGTATCTCAATACCTATTTCAATCTCGTTACCGGCAAGTCTCTTTACTCGTTCCATGATACATCATCCTGTAACTAACTCATTAGTTATCATTCTTGCAAGGCTTATAGTGATGTGTATTACCGAGAGGGCCCAGAGATACCTCTCCGACAATCGGAGTGACAAATCCTAATCTTGATCTATGCCAACTCAACAAGTACCATTGGAGACACCTGTAGAGCACCTTTATAATCACCCAGTTACATTGTGACGTTTGGTAGCACACAATGTGTTCCTCCGGTAAACGGGAGTTGCATAATCTCATAGTCATAGGAACATGTATAAGTCATGAAGAAAGCAATAGCAACATACTAAACGATCAAGTGCTAAGCTAACGGAATGGGTCAAGTCAATCACTTCATTCTCCTAATGATGTGACCCCATTAATCAAATGACAACTCATGTCTATGGCTAGGAAACATAACCATCTTTGATCAATGAGCTGGTCAAGTAGAGGTATACTAGTGACACTCTGTTTGTCTATGTATTCACACATGTATCATGTTTCCGGTTAATACAATTCTAGCATGAATAATAAACATTTATCATGAAATAAGGAAATAAATAATAACTTTATTATTGCCTCTAGGGCATATTTCCTTCAGGTAATACCCTACTTCCTGCTTGATTGATCTTGATGAATATGAGTATCACAAGAGTTGATCTACCACGAGACCGTAATGGCTAAACCCTAAAAGTCTAGCCTGTATGACTATGATTATTATTCTCCTTCGATCTGGACTAATCCCTCCAGTTTATATAGACACCGGAGGGGACTAGGGTTGTACAAGGTCGGTTATAGAGAAAGGGATCTTCATATTGGGTCGCCAAGCTTGCCTTCCACACCAAGGAGAGTCCCACCCGGACACAGGAGAGAGTCTTCGGTCTTGTTTCTTCATAGCCCATTAGTCCGGCCCATATCCAACAGGCCGTACGCCCGAGGACCCCTTAGTCCATGACTCCCTCAGTAACCACTTTTAAGATCAATTTTTGAGATAATAGTGGCACCGCTAAGTTCATCTAGCGTATCATCAAGGCATGGAATGGGGTACCTATAGAGAACGGTGATAGCATTGATAGGTCTACAATCGGAACACATGCGAAAGCTACCATCTATTTTTGGCACAAGAATGACCGGAACGGCACAAGGACTCAAACTTTCATGCACATGTCCATGGTCTATGAGATGTTTTACTTGCCTTTGTATTTCTTTGGTTTCTTCGGAGTTGACGCGGTAGGGAGCTTTGTTTGGAAGAGGTGCTCCGGGGATGAGGTCGATGCGGTGCTCGATACCTCATAGTGGAGGAAGACCCGGAGGTAGCTCATCGGGGAAAACATCTTGGAATTCCTACAAGAGAGAAGACAACACTAAAGGAAGATTTTGAGAGGTGTTAGCTTTTGGTGCCTCGTCCTTGCACAAAAGGACATAATGCATAACACTTGATGGGTTCTCGCACACTTCTCTTATCTCACTTTTGGTGGCCAATAGAACTAAGTTCTTCTTGTCGCTCATCGTGGCGACACTCATTTTGGGCTTGTGGCGCTCACTCTCTTTTTGGTGGTTCGCTCTCTCACTATTCTCTCCACGATGGGTGGCTTGCTTGTCAGCGATCACTTGGCTTGGAGACATAGGGAGAAGTATGTACTCCTTTCCTTTCATCTTGAAGATATAGTGATTTGTATGGCCGTTGTGGATGACACCTCGGTCAAATTGCCATGGTCGACCAAGAAGAAGGTGGCAAACGGTCATTGGAACAACATTACACTCCAAAGTGTCTTCGTAAGATCCGATTTTGGAGGAGACTCACACTCTATGCTTGACTTGGATAGTGCCGGAGTCGCTTAGCCATTGAACTTTGTAGGGATGTGGGTGCTTCGTCTTGGGTAATTGGAGCTTGGAGAAAAGTTCTTCACTTGCTAATTTATGACAACTCCCTCCATCGATGATGACCTTGACGGACCTTCCATTGATGCTGGCCTTGATATGAAAGATATGGCATCTTTGGTCTTCTTCTTATTGATGTTGAAGAGGCAAGACCTTGGAGGCAACGAGAGCGGGGCTTGAATCTTCATCACAAAAGACTTGTTCTTCTTCATCTTCGTTCACTTGCCGGTGCATTGCCACTTGCTCAAGTGCTTCCATTTCTCCTTCACTCATGGAGTCGTATGTACCATCGTCGTTGAGGATCATGATGCGCTTGTTGGTACACTCAAAGGACTTGTGGCCTCGGCCTCCGCATGGGAAGCATTTGAAGGAACTTGTCTTGATGGTCTCATCGGTTGGGGTAGATGATGATGAAGCTCTCGGCTTGAAGTTGCTTGTAGTAGGATGATGACTTGGACTTGTTGAAGTTTTCTTGTAACTCGACTTGTCGACATTGCTTGTAGAAGGCTTGCTTGAGGTAGACGGTGTTGGAGTCGTTGAAGCTTGGGTGTTGGAGAAGCCATAGGACTTGGATGAGACCTTGGCATACTTGAAGTCATCTTGCATTTGACGTTCCGCTTTGGTAGCTTGATGCACTAGCTCGATGAGGTTCGAGTATGGTTGGAAGTCGGTGATCTTCTTGATAGGATGATTGAGTCCATTCAAGAAACGTGCCATAGTTTGCTCATCATCTTCCGTGACATTGGCTCGTATCATGGCAATCTCCATTTCCTTGTAGTATTCTTCGACGCTCTTGGTTCCTTGCTTGAGTAGTTGGAGTTTCTTGAACAGGTCGCAGTTGTAGTAGGTTGGCACGAAGCGTGCTCTCATGATATCCTTCATTTGCGCCCAAGTAGTGATGGGTGGTTCACCTCTTGCCTCTCGACGCTAAATGACTTGTTCCCACCAAACGAGGACGTAATCTTGGAACTCAAGGCATGCCATAGCGAACTTCTTCTCTTCCTCATAGTTGTGCATGTAGAAGATTTTGTCGACCTTCAATGCCCATGAAAGGTACTCTTCGGGATCATTTCTTCTGGAAAACTTGGGCATGGTGAACTTTAGCTTGCGGTAGCATTGCTCTTCATTGTGTTGGGGTCGGGGATAATGACGTCTTTGACAAGGAGGATCGTCTCTCACAACTTGCTCTTGTCGTGGAGGATTTCCAATGTCTTCTTGCTCTTGGTGAACTTGAGGTTCTTGGCGAGGAGGTTGTGGAAGTTGATGATGCATTCGAGCTTGATAGTTCCTCTCTTGAACTTCTTCGCGAAGCACTTCTTATTGTTCACGCCTATGGCAGTTGCGCTGGGAAATGACATGATTCGTGTCATAGAGTGCATGTTGCGCCTCAAGTGCTCTAGCTTCTCGCGATTTTTGTTCTTGCCGTTGTGCCTCGGCATCTTATGCATCTTGGTGTAGACGCGCTCGCTCTTCCTCTTCTCATTGGCGTTATCATTGCCGTTCTTGTGCTTGCTCGAGAGTAGCTTGGTTTTGACGATGTCGATGTTCTTACGCACAAGCTTGCTCTTGAGAGTCGATGTCGTGTAGAGGGTTGCAGTTTGCATGACGATCTTGATGCGCGACACGATGAAGAGTGTTCGATGTCGGTGTACTTGAGCCGGAGATGGTGTAGTCGGAGTGTCGACTTGAGCGGCTCTGTCTTGATGAGGATGAAGTGGAAGAAGAGCGGTTGAGCAACAAAGCATGAATCTCGTCCATTCTTGCATCATTCTCTTGCTTGTGGTCATCGAGCTTGTTGTCGAAATAGTCTCTTGTATGCTGCTCGAAGAGTCGCAAGTAGGCAGCAAGGTTGTTGATGTGTTCACTCATTGCTTGTTGCTCTTGATGCAAAGCACGTTGTACACCAAAGAGGTGGCTCTTTGTGACGTAGGAAGACATGTCGTTGTCTTGCCCAATGAAGAGTGGGTTGGTAGAAGTACTTGTCCTATCCATCATTCCAAACAATTTTGTGAGTGGTAGAATGAGAAGAACAATACCAAATGTACCTTGACCGATGTTGAAGATGGATCAATGATCACTCCAATGTGGGATAAGGAAATAGCACAATTGGTACCAATTCTTGTCGGTTTCTCACACCTACACAAGTAAAAGCTTATGGTGGAGCTCGGTTAGGATGGTGGCACAAAATTTGATGCAATTGTTAGTGAGCTTCAATAATGTTGGAAAAGATTCGCAAGTTTGCAATGCAACAAGTAGACCAATAGCAAAATATGGTACACGGAAACACACACACAAAGAGATAAGTGGGGTCGTGCAACCAAGGATGAGCCAAAATGTGGAATCCACGAAAATTCTCTTGTTGCACAACACTAGAGAGACGGTAGCACGATTGCACAATAGGCGGATACAAAGACTTGTGCACAACCTACTAAGCAAAAATGCAACGGCTTCTATCCCAAGTATGCTCTATGTATGGTATTCTGATGATATGATCCAAGATGATCTAGTATGACAATCTTAATGTTGTATGATACTATGGTTCTTGCTTAAAAGCTCTTTGCTTCTCTTTCCCTTTTGCTTAAAAAGCTTGTTTGTCTCTTTCTCTTTTGAGCTCTTTTCCCATGCAATATTTCACGAACCAAGATATCAATTGTTTATGTGATGACAACTTTGTGACACAAGTCTACATCCGGCCACCCCGGATATCCGGCCAATAATATAGACTTGTACCCATGAATATACCTATACACTACCCATTTATACTGACACGTGTACCATACCTGTGAAGTATGTCGTGAGATTGCGAACCTATGTTAAAGTTGTCACCAATCGTCAATTTGAATTGAGACAATTATTATGTACTCATCTATCTGTTAATAAGTTGAGATAAATAATTTTTTGGTCAAATGTGACATCTATGAATGTGAAATTGTGTACTATTTAATCAACCCGTTGGGTACCCAATGGGTATGGGTACCTGCCGGGTATGGGTACATGTAAAGTTTCATACCCGTGGGTACGGGTATGTGTATAATTTTGTACCCGACCCATACCCTACTCATTGCCATCCTTAGGAGGGTATGGGCCGGATGTCCGGGCTCTGGATCCGTGGACGAACTCCACGAGGAAGTGGCAAATTGGGGCAAAATTTGGGGGATTTTGTGGATGGAAGTTGGGGAAAAGATGGGGGAAAGCTAGATCTACCTGCAACACATGAAATCCGTGGATCAAATATGTCGGATCACGGGTTCCGGCAAAACCCTTAAGGTTCAAACACTAGGGTGTGTGCGAAGATCTTCCCCCTATTGATCCGCGTTCTAACTTAGCTAAGATCTCACGAACTAACTCAACGAACTTGCAACACAAAGGACACAAGATTTATACTGGTTCGGGCCACCTTGTGGTGTAATACCCTACTCCAGTGTGGTGGTGGTGGATTGCCTCTCCGGCTGAGAATGAACAGTACAAGGGGAAGAACAGCCTCCTGAGGTTGAGGTGTTCCTGTGCTTGGTGAACTTGTGTGTGAGGATGCGGTCCAGGGTTCTGTTCTTGACCCGTCTCGTCCCCCCTATGGTGGTGGCCAGTCCTATTTATAGAGGCCCTGGTCCTCTCCCCAAATATTGAGCAGGAAGGGAGCCAACAATGGCCATTTGAAAGGGGACAACTAGTACAACCTATCCTAACAAAAGTAGTCTTCGCCTGCCAAAGGCTCTGGTGGTGACGCCGTCTTGGGCTCCATGGTGACCTCCGTCTTGCCATCCTTCTGGTCTTGGTCTCGTTGCACCAATATGGAAACCTTTGCTTGATTCCTCGGTACTTCGCGCCTGCGCTTGCCCCCTTAGCACCAAAGAGGAAACAAGGACGCTATGCACGCTGGCGCCCGCCTGGTCTCGATTGTCATGGCTTACGTCACGAGAACCTCACGAGGTTTGCCCGACCTTGAACTCTCCGCCCCTCATGAGCCAGCCTGGTGAGGCCACTCCTGAGGAGGTCTTGTGTCGTCCGCCTTGCGAGGCTTGGCCCCTCGCGAGGGTCTTGATTCCTTGTTGATGAGGATGGGCCGTACAGGCCTGCTAGCAAAGCCACGCCGTGGGCCGCATGCAGGCAAGTCTGGGGACCCCCGTTCCCAGGATGCCGACAGTAGCCCCCGTGCCCAAGGCGTGCTCGGGCTTGGCTTAGAGGCGAAGCCAAGGGGTCAAGTGCGTAGCGCTGCGGGTCCCAATAGTCTGCGGCCTCGGTCGACGCATGGTGGTTGATTGGACGTGGGCGTCTCGGCTTCCCCATGCTGCCTCGGCAACTGCCCGAATGTCAAAAGGCTGGCGTAGACAGCGTTCGCCTTCACTATTTCCTTTCGCCTTGCTCAGATCCCCTTTCTTGCTCCCTGCTTCCAAAATCTTCAGATCCTCTCCCATCCTTTCCTACATCAGCGACCAATTGCGCCCCGGAGGGTCAAGCCCACCTCGTCGCCGGTGCCGTCTGCGGCGAAGGCTTGGTACGGACCTACCCTCGACTCGCCCAATGTCTCAAAGAAAAAACCTCACCGCCACGCGCGTGCTGACGGCGGGGGAGAGTAATGGAAGGGGGAAGACGGAGCTCCGGGTTGCCTCCGACGTGCCGGAGCCCGAGGGGAGCGCGTTCTTCCGCTTCTTCACGAGCAGTATCGCCGCCGGGTTGGTTCTTCATTTCCCCAATTTCTTCTATGAGGTCGTCGACCACTATAGGCTGTAGGCGCTGCATCTCCCTCCCAACTCAGTCCTTCTCTTGTCCATCTTCGCCTACTATTGTGAGGCGTATCTGGGCATGATGCCGTTTGTGGCCCTGCTATGCCACTTCTTCTTCCTCCGTGCCAGCGAGGGCCATATCTCCGGGTGCGCCAATTTCATCGTGGCCGGCAAGGCCAACTCGATCTCAAACACCGGGAAGAAGGCCGACAACCTCAGGGCCAAATGGGTCATGATGAGCGCCAAGCGTGTCCACCCGCGCTTGGCGCTGCCGACGGAGAAGCCCCAGGCCGACAAGGCGTGGTACTGCGCGAAGCTCACCGACGAGCGGGCGACATTGGTCCTAGAGCAGATGAAGTCCGACCTGATGCCCGACAACGCGAAGGTAGCGAGGATTATAGGGGACATGCTCCTGATGGAGTTCCTGGCGCTGTGCGTGGCCCCGCTCTAGGCCCGCTCGCGCCCCTTGTGGGAACTCAGGGATGAAGAGGACAAGGTTCGCTTGAGCTCGGAGGCCTTGTCCGATGAGGAGCTGACCGCAGCTCTCCGCCTCCTGGTTGGGGACGATCAGGAGTATCCTTTGAATGTCTTTACTCCCTTGTTCCACCACAAGGACAGTGCGCTGATCGAGTCCTCCAAGCCGACCTTTGACGGGCGTGGACTAGTGCCGCCTGTGCTCACCGGGGCCAGAGCGGCGCCAGCGCCGGTGGAGCTGTCTTCTGGTGAGTCCCGCGGGGAGGAAGAAGAGGAGGAGGAAGACTTGTAGGTAACCCCTGAAGGGACGCGGGAGACCACCCCCTTGAGTAAGGCTGGCATCCTTCGCGCCTTCCCCGACGATGACGAGGCCGACGCTTCCCAGGAGAAGGAGGGACTGGCCGTCATCCTGACGAGGAGCAGGTCGACGCTGATCCCCCGAGGTTCTGCTGCTGCTCCGGTGCTGGCTGGGGCCGCTTTTGGTTCAACTGCTGCTCCTGCTTCAGCTTCTGGGGCTGGTGCGCTCACGCCTCGAGTCGCGACGCTCTCCGGCTTCAAGCTCACCAAGCGGAAGGTGAACTATGTTGTCGTAGACCAGTAAGTGCCCCACCTCGCCTTGCTCCTGCTGTCGATGCTCATTTCCGACTCTCTTTCCCTGCTGCGTAACCAGGCTATCGTCTGCGGTGAAGAGGAGAAGGGAGAGCGAGGTGGTGCCGCTTGAGTCCGTGTCGCCTCCGGCGACCGTGCCCCTCTCCGTGAGCAAAGGTGGGGATGGTGCTCATGCTTCTCCGGCCCGGTCATCCTCGCGAGGCCCGGTGGAGCACCCTCAGGAGGAGTCAGCCCCCGAAGAGCCGCTGGCTCAGGAGGTGCCGGTGTCCGGCACGGATGGGGAGGTTCCGAAGGCTCAGGAGGCCTTGATCTCCCAGGCTCTGGTAAGAACGTCGCCCCCTTCTCCTGCTGTGCCCCTGGCCCCAGGTTCTTCTGCTTCCTCAGCCATCTTGGAGCGCGCCCTTTCGGAGATGGCCCAGCTATGGGCAGATCTCCAGGGCATGGACTCGCACCTGGTGGCTGGGCGCTTGGAGCTGGTCTCTGGTTGGCTTCACTCCGACTCGGTGGTTCGAGCGTCGCTGAGCCAGGCCGCGGCGGCCTCCGAGAAGGAGAAGCAGGCTGCCGCCAAAGCTGCGCCAGATCGCGAGCCGACATTGAAGGACACTGAGGCTGCCCGCGGCTACCGCCGAGAGCTGGAGGACGAGTTGAAGGGCCTGCGCGACCAGCATGCGGAAGAAGCACGTGGCCGCCAGGCGAAGGAGGAGGAGATGAAGGCCCATGAGGACGCCATCAAGGGCCGCGATGCTGAGCTGGGGGAGCCGGCGAAGGCGCAGGGAGGGGAGCACAACCGGCTGGAGGAGTTGGAGCGGAAGGCGAGGGCGAAGGAGGCCGACCTTGACGCCAAGGCGAGGGGCCTTGCCGAAGACCGCGCGGCCTTCTTGACCTTTGAGGAGAGGTCCCGCGTGGCGCTGAAGACATTGTATGAGAAGGGCTTGGAGAAGCTGCTGGCCACCGACGAGGATGGCCTTGCTCAGCTGCTTCCCTTCCTGGTGAAAGCGCTCAAGGAAGTCGTGGAGGGCATCGGTCCTATGGCGGAGGCAGAGGCACGCGTCCTTTCCTCAGCCGCGCTGACATGGGTCTTTAGCCACCTGCACCTTCGCGACCCCAGCGCTCGCCTTGAGGAGCTACTGGAACCTGTAGCTGACGAACACTGCACGGCTGCTGCCGCGGCCGTGTAGGGTCAAGTGGAAGCCTTCCTGAAGAAGTTCGACGCCTTCGCCCCCGCGTCCTTGACCGGTGATGCAGGTGAAGGCGACGCTACCCAGGAGGGGGCACCTTTTGCAGGCCCGGCGGTGTCCGAGGGTGACTTGCGGCTGCTTTTCTGCTTTATTACTGCAACATGCACCATGCCTCGTGGAGGCGTTAAACTTGCGTTTGATATTGTGAGAACAATATGTATTGTAATATTTGCTTTGAGATTTTGCGATTTTCTTCCTATTTGCTTTGTGTTCTGCATCGGTAGAGCCCGGCCACACGCATACCTCAACCGCCGTTGGGCCGACCAGAAACCAGGACGAACCAAGGAGCGAGGGGCTACGTGACCAGTTAGGCTCCTGAGTTGCGATGCTCAGGAGTCCCCCTTGATGCGCAAGTAGCCTATAGGAAGGATACGCGAGGATAGGTTAATGTTCAACGTCGGCAGAGCCCGGCTGCGCGCAAACCTCAACCGCCGCTGGGCCGACCGGAAACTTGGGACGGACCAAGGAGTGAGGGGCTACGTGACCAGTTAGGCTCCTGAGTCGCGATGCTCAGGAGTCCCCCTTGACGTGGAAACATTCTCCATACCTTTGCCCTCGCCGAGGCTCGGCTCGGGAGGGGCGTGCGACGACCAGGTCCAGGGGACCTGGTTGGGTAGCGTATGCTTGGGCGTGACCCAAGCGCAGCCCCCATGCCCAGCCCCCTCACGCAGCTCTCCCAAGGGGAGGCGTTGCGGTGAGGCCGGACATTGAGCTCTGGGGCTCCCTGAGGTTGGTACAGCCGTGGGGCCGCCCTCAGTTGTTTATCACCAGCGCGGAGCGTAGTGCTTCCGCTTGTGCATGGGCATAGCCGCTCCTCGGCAGTGTCGACGGCCAGCACGGAGCATGGTGCTTCCATTGGGGCGTGGGAGGGGGACTCCCTACTGCGGAGAGCCCTCGGGGCGTGTACAACCCCGCCCTGACACGTGGCTTGCACGGCAGGGCTAGACGAGGTGTATCTGGGCACTCGTGAGCCAGCGCGGGACTCACGAGGCCCTACCTCAAGGCGGGTTGCGCCTGGTCTTGATTCTTGTTCGCTGTCTTGGTCCTGCGAGGTGGTTAAACAACCTGCGCCGAGCGAATCTCTTGAGGTCATCACGTGAAAAAGCCAAGCACCAACTGCCCCAAGAGGTGACGTGAACGGGGCCGGCCCGCCAGATAGAGCTCAGCCACTGGATTTATCAATGCTGCAGGGACGGGCCCGAGCACAGACGTCGTGCTTAACTTACTCACGCGAAGGGTCCTAAAGAAAGACGGCCGACGGGCGGCTCCCATGGTGGGTGACAATCAAGCAGGCGATAGTCATAGACAGATTAAGCATGGAAAGCAACCTAGCTTAGGTAAATGCAGGGAAGATGCATGCCACTTGGTCTGGCCCGAGCGGCTTGGGGATGATGCAGCCCGAGGGGCGCCCCCAACAGTGTAATCTAAAGACATAAAAGGAAAGATACATGCCACAGGGACGGACCCACGCGATCTGGGAATGATGCAGCCCTGGGGGCGCTCTGAGCTGAATGAGCTTTGGAAAATGTAACCTGGTTCTGTTGATGAAGAAGAGTTGGGGTAGCTGAAGGCGTGCGGTGAAGGGGCTGCCCCTCATGAGCCACCCGGGCCCTGAGCCTCGGGAGGCTCTGGGGGTCCAGGGGGTTCCCTGAGGACCGTCTTCATCTCTGTCAGCACAGCGTGGTGCCTGGCCTCCTGAGACGCCAAGATGCTCCGTAGGTTGCGTTGATATGCGGCCGCCACGCTCGGCAGGCCAAAGGGCATGCGAACATAGCTGTGAGGTGGGCCCTCGTAGCGTCCCATGCGCGAAGGCCAGATAAGCTCCTGAGAAGCTGACCGATTGAGCCCTGGAACATCGATGCAAACGTGCAGCCCGCCATCCTCGCCTGGATGGGGAGCTGTGCCTGGTGAGCGGCGGCCGCCGCGCATGGCCCTTGCGTCTTGCAGTTCCTGAGGAGTGGGCACTCCTTGCCCTTTGTTCTCCTGAGGGAAACGTGCCGTGAAGAACGCCTCCAAGTGGTGCCCAAGCGCCTCCCTCGTGACGTTGGCAAAGTCTGAGGCCCTCCAGAAGAGAGCCCCCGAGCCCTGCCCGAGAGGGGCACTAGGCGCGCCTTCCTATGCGATGGAGGGAGGCGCCCCAGGCACGGGCGCCGATCCTGACGACGCGCCGCTTCCCTGAGGCCATGTGTGGAGCTGCTGCTTCTTCTTCTTGGGGGTGGCCTCAGGAGGGCGCTCGCCCTGACTATCGGGGTCGTCGATGGCTGCAGCTTGGAAGGCATGCTTGAGGGAGCACACCGCGTCTCTTTCTTCGCATGGTACTGTGATGATTCCGTGGCTTCCCGGCATCTTGAGGACATTATAGCCGTGATGGGTCACTGCCATGAACTTGGCCAGGGCTGGATACCTGAGGATGGCATTGTAGGGCAGGTGGATGTAGCTGACGTCGAAGTCAATGAGTTTGGTGCGGTAGTTGTTGCGTTCTCCGAAGGTAACGGGGAGGCGGACCTGCCTGATCGGGGTAGTAGAGCCGTCGGAAACTCCTGATAAAGGCTTTGTAGGCTGAAGCTGGTCATATGGCACTTGGAGGTTGTCGAACGTGTCGACGGACAGGACATTGAGCCCTGCGCCGCCGTCGATGAGGATCTTGGTAACTTGCACGTTGTTGATGACTAGTGAACAGAGCATTGGGAGGACGCCTGCAGTAGCCACGCACTTGAGCTGATCTACCACACTGAACGTGATGGGGCACCTGGACCATCTGAGCGGGCGTGTGGCCTCGACCTTGGGGATAACTGCATTCACTTCGCGGGCAAATTGTTTGAAGATACACTGTGAGGCTGGGGCTTGATCTCCGCCCAAGATGCAGGCGATAGCGCGTGGCTCCTGGAAGCCCCCAGCCCCCTTGTCTTGATGGTGGTCGTCATTCCTTCTGGGTGGAGGCGGTAGCGGAGGAAGGCCAGTGTTGCCTTGAGGACAAGCCTCACGAGGCTGGTCCCTCCAGGCGCCCTCGCGAGGCTGATCCTGCCAGCGGTCCTCACAAGGCCGGTCGTGCCACTCCTGGCGCGGGCCACGATCGTCCCAGCGTCCGCCACCACGTCCTCCTCCTCGGTCATAGCCCCGGTCGCTGCGCTTAGGGCGTCGACCAAAGCGTCCTTCTCGGATGGATCTGAGCTCTTGACAGTCGCTGGTGTTGAGGGTATGCAGGTTGTGGAAGGCGCAGAACGGTCGGCTGCCCTTGGGAGACTCGGGCTGGTCTCTGCTGCGCTTGGTGTCTGGCTCCGCCGTGAGCATGGCTGCTCCCTTGCGCTTCACGTCCTTGGCCTTGGTCTTCTTCTCCTCCAGGTCCAGCAGGGAGCTCGAGGAGGGAGAGGCGCCCCTCCTCAGCTCTTGCGCACTTGGTCGTGATGTTGAACAGCTCCAAAGTTGTGCACAACTCCCCGTGGATGGCGAGCTCCTCCTTCATCTTGATGTCGCGGACGCCGTCGGAGAAGGCTGAGATGATGGCCTCGTCGGTCACCTTGGGGATCTTGATTCGCGCACTGTTGAAGCACTGAATGTACTTCTGCAGGGTCTCTCCTGGTTGTTGCTTGATGTGGCACAGGTCACCCGGGACTGGGGGGCGGTCGCGAGTGCCTTGGAAGTTGGCGATGAAGCGGTTGCGCATCTCGTCCCAGGAGGAAATTGAGCCTGGAGGCAGGTTCAGGAGCCAGGAGCGAGGGCCATCCTTGAGAGCCATGGGAAACCAGTTTGCCATGACTTTGTCATCACCGTTGGCCGCCTCAATGCTCAGCTCGTATAGCTGCAGGAACTCCGCAGGGTCGGTGGTGCCGTCGTAGCGACGAGGCAGATCCGACTTGAACTTGCCCGGCCAGGCGACGCTGCGCAACTCGGGGGTGAAGGCGCGGCAACCGGCCGCGGTCACCGGGGCCTGCCTTGGAGGTGGAGCTTTGCCTTGGCGCCCGCGCGCCGCTATGGCAAGCGACGCGGGGCCTTGCCGCAGCAAACGATCATGGCGCGGCGGAGCGAGGAGTGGTGGAGCGTTCGCTTGCGGTCGAGGGACTTCTTAACAGCTTCTTTCTTCACGCGTGGGTGCCGGACGCGGTGGGTCCCGCCGTGGAGCCGCATGCCTTGGCACCAGGGCGCCGTCTTGGGGCAGAGGTGGTGGAGGTGCTTCATGAGCTGCGTCGCCCGTGGCTGGCGGAGGGCGAGGCAGAGAGTGGGACGGCACAGGAGAGCCCCCTGCGGCGCGGACAAGCTCGGCGATGCGGTCAAGCCAGTCCTCATAGAGGTTGTCGACTGGGCGGTAGCGCAGGAGCTCATGGGCCATGAGGAGCACAGGCCGTGCGTCAGTGGGAACGCGATGAGCGTGAGACGACGAACCAGGGGAGTCAGCGATAGAGTGGTGGTGCGTCCGTCCTGCCGCACCGAGGGGTGCAGCGAGGATGCCTACTGCTCGTTCCCCGCCGGGCCGGTGGTAGTGTTGGCGGCAGGCGACAAAGAGCGACGGGGTGGCCCGCCGACAGGGGCTGTCTGAGCGACACGGGTGGCGAGGGCAGTCCTGCGCTCGGCACGGGCGCGACATGCGTCCGCCATGGAGACGATGAAGCGACGTGATGCGGAGCAACAGGAAGGAAGCTTCGGCGCGCCCCTACCTGGCGCCAAATGTCGGATCACGGGTTCCGGCAAAACCCTTAAGGTTCAAACACTGGGGTGCGCGCGAAGATCTCCCCCCTACTGATCCGCGTTCTAACTTAGCTAAGATCTCACGAACTAACTTGACGAACTCGCAACACAAAGGACACAAGATTTATACTGGTTCGGGCCACCGTTGTGGTGTAATACCCTACTCTAGTGTGGTGGTGGTGGATTGCCTCTCGGGCTGAGAATGAACAGTACAAGGGGAAGAACAGCCTCCTGAGGTTGAGGTGTTCCTGTGCTTGGTGAACTTGTGTGTGAGGATGCGGTCTAGGGTTCTGTTCTTGACCCGTCTCATCCCCCCTATGGTGGTGGCTAGTCCTATTCATAGAGGCCCTGGTCCTCTTCCCAAATATTGAGCGGGAAGGGAGCCAACAACGGCCAATTTGAAAGGGGACAGCTAGTACAAGCTATCCTGACAAAATCAGTCTTCGCCTGCCAAAGGCTCTGGTGGTGACGCCGTCTTGGGCTCCACGGTGACCTCCGTCATGCCGTCCTTCTGGTCTTGGTCTCGTTGCACCAATATGGGAACCTTTGCTTGATGCCTCGGTACTCCACGCCTACACTTGCCCCCTTAGCACCAAAGAGGAAGCAAGGATGCTGCACGCGCTGGCGCCCGCCTAGTCTCGATCGTCATGCCTTACGTCACGAGAACCTCGCGAGGTTTGCCTGGCCTTGAACTCTCCGCCCTCATGAGCCAGCCTGGTGAGGCCACTCCTGAGGAGGTCTTGTGTTGTCCGCCTCACGAGGCTTGGCCCCTTGCGAGGGTCTTGATTCCTTGTTGAGGAGGAAGGCAAGTCTGGGGACCCCCGTTCCCAGGACGCCGACAAAATCCAACAAAACTTTGTCACACCAACAAGTCACAAAAAAATTGTGGCTATTTTTGTGGGGAATTTTCGAATTAGGGACAAAATCAACAAAACAAGGTTACAAAACACAACGGGGAGGCTTCGAAATCGTGATCAACGTGGCTCTAATACCAAGATGATGTAGGGTGGAACCCTAGATGGCCGATATTTCACGAAAGGAGCGGATCCCGCGATGAACATGAGGGGAAACACGAGGGGAAATCACAAAGGGGAACACAAGAGAATCACTCAAACCAACAAGATTAGGTCACACATATGCTAGATCCTCGAACCCAAAAGAGATACATGATCCATAGTCAAATAGGGACAATACAAAGGGTAACCGGTTCTTCTCCAAAGGAGGTCTTGGTGGTTTTCTCCGCGAGGAGGTCTTGAATCCAACGTGGATCTTCTCCAAAGAGGGGCCATGGCCTCTCTCAAGGAGTTGATCCCTATGGATGAGCAAAGCTCTATCTCAAGTATGAGCTAAACCAATGCTAACCCTAGAAAGATGGAGGAGGAGGAGTATATATACTCTAGGTGGGCGAAGGGGTACACGGGCCACGGCCCTTACACTTTGTGCAGACAGGGGAGGCCAGATGTCCGGGCGTCGGGCCGGAAGTCCGGTATTTCGCGAGGGGCTGGATGTCCGGGCTGTCGGGGCTGGCCTTGACGCTCTCTGGATGGAGGGTGCCGGATTTTCGGGCTGGATGGCCGGATGTCCGGGGTTGACGCCGGATGTCTGGGGCCTGTAGCACTTGGCGGCTGCTGCTGTAGTGGTTGTCTCCAGCGGCCGGATGTCTGGGACCTGGAACTGCCTTCTTCTCCTTTCGGCGTTCCTCTTCATCCGTGGACTTGGCGGCTTGTCCGTCTTCACGTGCATCTTCGGGAGGGTTCTCTTGGTACCTAATCATGCACAACATCTCGAACTTAGGTAGTTGCCATGCCTCGAGTGGATCATATGTAATATCACTAAGGAAAGAAGTCACCTCGGTCTCGAGAGCTCTAGCTCTAGCTCGTGTCATAGGTCCCCTTGGCACTTCGTGAGACGATGGTAGATCCATGGGGATGACCATAGGATGCTCCGCATCACTATGTGATTAAGTTTTCGGAGCAACCCACTAAGACCACGGCATGTCTAATGGCTAAAGTTGATGTGGGATGGCTTTGGCATCGCCGTTTATCCCATGTCAATAGGAGATCTTTGCAAAGTCTTCTCAAAGGGGACCATGTCCATGGACTAACAAATGTTAGTTTTGCCAAAGATCGTTCTTGCAATGCTTGTATTGAAGGAAAGCTACATGAGAAGGCTCACCCTCCCACGACTATCATTTACTCGAAGAGGCCTTTGGAGCTCCTTCACTTGGATCTCTTTGGGCCTCCATCCCTTTGATAGTCTTGGGGGTAGAAAGTATGGCTTGGTGATTGTGGATGATTATTCAAGGTACACTTGGGTATACTTCTTCAAGAGGAAGAGTGAGACCCAACAAACCGTCATCGACTTTGCAAATGAAGTTCAACGCCAACACAATGCAAAGATCTTGACGATAAGGAGTGACAATGGCACCGAGTTCAAGAACTACACCTTGGATGAGTTTCTTAGGGATGAGGGGATCAAGCATCAATATTCCGCACCTTACACCCCTCAACAAATTGGTGTAGCGGAGAGGAAGAACCAGACGTTGATGGATGCGGCAAGGACCATGATGGTGGAGTTCAAGTCTCCATACAACTTTTGGGCTCATGTTTATCAGAATGTGGTGCTGGAGACTGGGGAGTTAGTATCTCATGAGATCAAGCGTATGAGGAAGAAGGAGAACTGGGGCACCTCGGCTCCGAGGTCTGGAATACCGTCTGGAGCTGCTGACATGGAGACAAAGGCTGATGTTGATGATGACGATGACTATGAGCCCTCTGGAGCAGATCCCTCATGGGCAAAGAAGCTCAAGAGCAAGATGAAGAAACTCTTCTGCATGGAGTCTCATGGTCAGTACATGACTCATGTGTCTAAGAAGAAGGCCAGGAGCCATCACAAGGAGCTCATGTGTCAGTTGGGTGCGACCGTTGCCAGCGGATTTGAGGGCAAGATCACCGATGAGGAGGAGTGGGTTCAGCAGCACTGCCTGTGGACCAATTCAGACACTGACTAGTTTCCTACTGATGATGGCGGTGCAAATGATCCCGCTGGGATGTGATGATGGAGATCCTCAGTTTGCTATCATCTAGATCCGTAGCAACACTCTTTGCCTTTTTGGTGTCTCGATGCCAAAGGGGGAGAGAGCTTAGGGATTTGTCGTTGTCGAGTTGCGAGCGTGTGTTTGTGTGGCTTGTTTGCCTTGCCTGTCTTTCTCGCAAACTCTTTTCTCGTCTTTTGCATTTGTTTGGTTTGTGCTTGTGAGACCTGGTACCTATCATATGGTGTGAGACATATGCTACCTTATCCTTTTATTATCTAGTTTGTCAAGTACCTTGGTAATATGTGAGTTGCATGCTTATCTTTTTATATACCTTGCTAACTCCTACTCTAATGCATCCGAGCTATATATGTTCCATTACTTGTTGCTAATGCTGTCAGACTATAAAATATAGGGGGAGTTTTGATCCTAATGTGTGTGCCTTGCATTCCAAAGGCACCTCTAATTAGGTGCACACATTCAGGGGGAGCTCCGTCTATATTTTCTAGTTTTGGGATACACTTACTTTCTTGTCTTACCTTTGTGCAAATCCCGTGTTGTCATCAATCCACCAAAAAGGGGGAGATTGTTAAGGCATGTCTCTCTCTAAGTTGTTTTGGTGATTGATGACAACACCTTTGCGGACTAATCATGTGCATTGAGTATTTCAGAGATTCATCCTTTGCCACGAGACGATTCCTTCCCTTCAGAGTTTTAAGCGAAGACGGTGTAGCTCTTTCGTTTCAGTCTTGGTGGACGTGTTTAGTAGGAGTCACCGTACTATCAAGAGGGGTCTGCATTGGAAAGGCTAGGGAGGAATCAACACATACACATCCCCTTTGCACCCACTGAGCCTTCCCGCTCCGATGGAGGATCCCTTGTTGCTTCCGGTGCGAAAATTGGTCCTAGCAGTAGTACCGCAGAACCCAGCGGTAGTACCGCTCAAGAGCCACAAGCGGCAGTACCGCTCCACAGCGGTGGTACCGCCTGGGGATCTCAGCCATAGTATCGCTGCTATTCTGAGCTCCTACCACCTCGACTCGAGGGTGTCGCTTCTCGTGTCGGGTTTTGCGGCACTAGCAGCGGCAGTAGAGGCGGTAGTACCGTCCCTACCACTGTGGCTAGTACCGCCCTGGGTCTAGATCCTGCTCCGCCTCTGGCCTTCCTCAGTCTACACGATAGTACCGTGAGGGGGAGTGGTAGTACCACTGACCCCAGCAGTAGTACCACTGCCCCCAGCGGTAGTACCGCTTTTGTGCGGGGCTGAATGAGATTAACGGTTGGATTGCTTCCCCCTTATAAAAGGAGGTCTTCTTCTCCAAGTTGACCTACCTCTTTTTCCCCAATCTCCTTTGTTGCTCCAAAGCTCATTTTCGCCCGATCTGTCTCCCTAGCCAATAAAACTTGTTGATTCTTTAGGGATTGGTTGAGAAGGCCCGGATCGACACTTCCACCAAGAGAAATTTGATTCCCCCACTAATCCCTTGCGGATCTTGTTACTCTTGGGTGTTCGAGCACCCTAGACGGTTGAGGTCACCTTGGAGCGATATTCCATTGTGGTGAAGCTCCGTGGTATTGTTCGGAGCCTCCAATTAAGTTGTGGAGATAGCCCCAACCTTGTTTGTAAAGGTTCGGTCACCGCCTTCAAAGGCACCAATAGTGGAATCACGGCATCTCGCATTGTGTGAGGGCGTGAGGAGAATACGGTGGCCCTAGTGGCTTCTAGGGGAGCATTGTGCCTCCACACCGCTCCAACGGAGATGTACTTCACCTCAAAGGGAAGGAACTTCGGTAACACATCCTCGTCTCCACCGGCTCCGCTATTGGTTATCTCTCACCTTTACTTGTGCAAGCTCTTATTGTGTTGTATTCCTTGCTTGCTTGTGTGCTTGTTGTTGTTACATCATATAGGTTGCTCACCTAGTCACATGTCTAGACAACCTACTTTGATGCAATGTTTAAATTGGTAAAGAAAAGCTAAAAATTGTTTGTTGCCTATTACCCCCCTTTAGTCAACTATATCGATCCTTTCATCACAGTTACCATTATCGTTGCTACTACTACTATTATCAAAACTATCATATTACTTTGCTACTAATCATGTTGCTGTAGATAATTAATCTATATGTGTGGTTGAATTGACAACTCAGCTGCTAATACCTTCAAATATTCTTTGGCTCCCCTTGTGTCGAATCTATAAATTTGGGTTGGATACTCTACCCTCGAAAACTATTGTGATCCCCCATACTTGTGGGTTATCAAGATCTTTTTCTGGCGCCGTTGCCGGGGAGCGTAGCTATATTTGTTGAGTCACTTGGGATTATTATCAATTTATCACTATGAAGAATCGGAAGGATGCTAAGACTAAGATTTTTCCCTCAAAGACGAAGGGAGGTAAGGAACTGCCATCCAGTTCTGCTTTAGATTCACCTTTTGTTATATGTAAACTTGCAAGACCACCGCATGCTATTAATTCTGATATGTCGCAAGTTATTTATGATGCTACTTTTTCTATGGATAATGCTTATGATGATGCTAGTACCTTGCTTGATAATGATGATGTGCCACTTGGTGAATTTCTTGATAAACAAATTGCTAGAGTAATACAACATGATGTTGTTGAATCTGATGATGAGCTTGAAACTGAAACTCCTGGAACACCTGCTAGAACTAGCCTTCCTAGATATGAATTTCCTAAGGTACCGGAAGGTTATGTTATGAATGAGGAGACAACTAGAAATATTCTTGCTTGTAGGGATAGAGATGATCTAGAGAAATTATTATGCAAGTATAAAGAAAAATCTCTGAATGCTAGAATGAAATGTGATCCTAAGTTTGCTACTTCATCTATCTTTATTGATGATAAGGATTATGAATTCTCTGTTGACCTAGAGTTAATTACTTTGGTTGAATCTGATCCTTTCCATGGTTATGAAACTGAAAATGTTGTGGCACATCTTACTAAGTTGAATGACATAGCCACCCTTTTTACTCACGATGAGAAAACTCGCTATTACTTTATTCTCAAGTTATTTCTGTTCTCATTAAAGGGTGATGCTAAAGCTTGGTACAATACTCTTGCTCTTGGTTGTGTGCGTAGTCCCCAGGATATGATTTATTACTTCTCTGAAAAATATTTCCCTGCTCATAAGAAACCAGCTGCCTTGCAGGAAATATGTAACTTTGTTCAAATTAAAGAAGAGAGTCTCCCACAAGCTTGGGGGAGGATTTTCCAATTACTTAATGCTTTGCCTGATCATCCTCTTAAGAAAAATGAAATACTTGATATCTTCTATAATGGACTAACCGATGCTTATAGGGATTTCCTAGATAGTTGTGCTGGTTGTGTTTTTAGGGAACGAACTGTTGGTCAAGCTGGAGAATTATTGAATAACATATTGAAAAATTATGATGATTGGACTATTCCTGAACCACTGCCTAAACCCACTCCAAAGAAGAGGGGTATATTATATCTCAGTCCTGAAGATATGCAAGAGGCAAAGAAATCTATGAAGGAAAAAGGTTTTAAAGCTGAGGATGTTAAAAATGTACCTCGTATTGAAGAAATACATGGGCTTAATACACCACCACCTCATAAGGTGGTAGAGGTAAATTCTCTTATGAAGTTCAATGATAATGACAATCCTCACAATATGCATCCTAGCCAATGCCTTTATGAGTTTGAAGACTACATTAGAAAACAATATCACTTCAATGCAAATGTTATGAAACAATTGAAATACAATTCTGATATGATTGCTCGCTTGAGTGACTTGTTATTTAGAATCTCAAATGATGTTAGAGGTGTTGGAAAGCATGCTTCTATGGTACAAACCCAGTTAGAACAAGTTGCTAAATCTCAATGAGAGTTGCTTGATGAAATAAATAATAATATACATGACTTTGCTGTTAGAGTTGCAACTAGAGGAGGTAAAATGACTCAGGAACCACTTTATGCTGAGGGACACCCAAAAAGAATAGAACATGATTCACAAAGGAACAACACCAATGCACCTTGTTCTTCTAGAAATAAAAAGAAAAAGAAAAATGATAGGACTTTGCATGCTTCTAGTGAACCTGAAATAGAAAAACCTCCTGATAATGATAACGAAACTTCTATCTCTGATGCTGAAACTCAATCTGGTAATGAACATTGACCTAGTGATAATGAAAAATATAATGCTAATGTTCATGAAGACTCTCAACCTAATAATAATAAAGAACCAGATAATGATGTTGAGATAGAACCACCTGTTGATCTTGATAACCCACAACCTAAGAATAAAAGGTATGATAAAAGAGAGTTTGTGGCTAGAAAACACGGTATAGAAAGAGAACTATGGGTTCAAAAACCTATGCCATTTCCACCTAAGTCAACTAAAAAGAATGATGATGAAGAATTTGAACGCTTTGCTGAAATGCCGAGGCCAGTCTTTTTGCGTACTCGCTTGACTGATATCTTGAAAATGCCTCCTTATGCAAAGTATATGAAAGACATCATCACTAATAAAAGAAAAATACCGGAATCTAAAATTTCCACTATGCTTGCTAACTATACTTTTAAAGATGAAGTTCCTAAAACACTTGGAGATCCAGGAATACCAACTATACCTTGCTCCATAAAAAAGAATTATGTGAAAACTGCTTTATGTGATTTAGGAGCTGGTGTTAGTGTTATGCCTTTCTCTTTATATAAAAGACTTGATTTGAATAAACTCACACCTAATGAAATATCTTTGCAAATGGCTGATAAATCAACTGCCATACCTATCGGTATTTGTGAGGATGTGCCCGTTGTTGTTGCTAATATCACTATTTTGACTGACTTTGTTATACCTGAGATGCCCGAGGGCGACAACATGTCGATTATCCTTGGTAGACCCTTCTTGAAAACTGCAAGGGCTGTTATTGATTGCAATAAAAGCAAGGTCACTTTTCATATCAATGGTAATGAGCATACAGTGCACTTTCCGAAGAAACAATTCCAAGTGAATGGTATTAATGTTATTGAAAAATCTCCGACAATCACTATTGGAAGTTTTCAAATACCTCTACCTACTATCAAAAAGAAATATGAATTTCTTATTTTTGGGGACATTCATACCCCATAAAGGTAACCTAGTGATTTAAGAAAGTTCTTTAGTTTCATGCTAATCGAAGGTGGTTGTTAATAAGACTTGATCAACCTTATTAACGGATCATTTTTTAAGCAGTATGAAGTTGAGGACTTTAGTAAGCACTACCTTCTGTCCCTACCTTTTATTTTCTGTTTTTATTAGTTAAATAAAATAAAATGCCATGTTTTGTTTGTTTTTTGAATTTCCCGTGCAATAAAAAATGACCCAAAAATAAAAGTTCTCAGAATGCCCTGGAAATTTAATATCACAGGGAGGTGCACCAAGTGGGCACAACCCACCTGGGCGCGCCAGGACCCCCAGGCACGCCCTGGTGGGTTGTGGTCCCCACATGGCCCCCTCACTTATCTCTTTAAACCACTTCATCACCTACCTCCAGAAAAAATTCTCCATAGTTCTCTCTCGTGTTCTTGCTCTCAAGCCCGCGGATTTCGATCTCTTTGCTCGAAGATCTGTTTCCGAAACTGTTTCGGGGTATTGTTGCTTGGTATGTGACTCCACTATTTGTCCAATTACTTTTTGTTTTAGCGGTTTATATTTTGAATACCTAGTTACTCTTGGTGATGCTGTAGATGAGCTTGCATGTTGAATTCTTAGAGTTCTAAGTAGTTTGAATGCTTGCTATGGCCTCTACGTATCCCTATGAGTAGTTGGTATCATTTTTGCGAAGTTTTGTTGAGAAAATTTTGTGGGGTAATAAATTTCAGAATTTTTGTTCATAGGAAAACCATGAATATCTTTAGGAAGTTTGGCTCCAAGAAGCACTCCAAGGGTGTTATTGGGGAGTCATCTCACAGTGATCTCCATCCTTGGAGGTTGGAGGAAGTACGGCCGTGCGAATGGCCGCACACCCCGTTCATGGAAGAGGATGGAATCCTTTAGGAGTTCACACAATATGCTGCTAATGCCGGCCTCACCGACTTCATCGTAGCTGAATGCGAATAGTATCATCTCCTCACAAACTCCTTTGTTCAAAGCTTTACTTTCCTCTCTAGGAATAATCCTCCTGGAGTGCGATTTGATTTATATGCTGAAACCCATCAAATACCACTCACTAAATTTTGTAACATATGCATGATCCCTTCTTATGGGAGTTTAGTTGAGCCTAGGCCGGCAAAGTTTGAGGCCTTTTATCGTACTTTGACAATGGGAGATGAGAGAGGGGTGTCAGCTATCACTGCCGCTGGCTTGCATTTTCCTGTTGTTCATTACTTTGCTCTTTTCATTGCAAAATGCTTGCTTGCTAGAGAGAAGGTGGGTGCGCTCAGTTCACTCGACCTTGCTATTTTACGCCGTGCACTAGAGGGCGACAATACTTATAGCTTGGGAGCTATTGTAGCATGTTGCCTCCACCTTAATAGGTCCAAGGGTACAATACATGGTGGAATTTTCGCTACTCGTTTGGCGGCTCACTTCGAGGTTGAGATATGCCTTCATGATTATCCTCTGACCAAGGTTTACCTAGACCGTGCAGCCATGGAATACCACCATTTCATTGCAAAAGATTACCCTGACATGCCTATTCCTTATAACTTGGTTTTCAGCATTGAAACCCGTGATATTATTCCACTACCTGCTCCTGCTTTGTTTGATCCTGTTGCTAGGGGCAGATATAGGATTATGCCTACGGACATCATCGCCTACCGGAATGGCCAGGCTGCAGAGGAGGGGAAGATCCTCAACAGTGGGATCAGTGGATGCCCGCTCCTCAGCACCCCAACTACTATCAGGCTTCTGATCGACTACCAAGCTAGGACAAAAGCCTAAGCTTGGGGGAGTACGTGTTTCCCACCAACATTACATTCATGTTCACTTATTTAATCTGTCGGTGTTCACACTTTTTCATTGTATCATCCATGCTTAATTTTATTTTTTTTGCTTTCTTCTTGTGTGTTTGAAAATCCTTAGAAAAACCAAAAAATTAGTTGTAGTTAATTTACTTTCTATGCATGCTTAGTTGTAGTACTAAAAGAAAACCCAAAAAGAATTCCTTGTTCTTCTTTTGCTTGTTGGGAGCTTTCCCGTGTAAACAATTTTTCTCGTTTTTGCTTTTCCCAATTTATTTTGCTTGTTCAAGAAAACTGTCGGTTCTATATCCGGCATATCTCGTAGTAGGGGTCCTAAGCTAGGCGTCTTGGAGCGATGGTAACATGGACACTGGATTTTACCCAGGTTCGGGCCCTCTTGATGGAGATAAAATCCTACGTCCTGCTTTTGATTGTATTCATATGGGGATAGTACATAGTACATGTATCTACCACGAGATTGTAGTAATGAATACGAGATGTTCTATTGACTAGTCTCGCCTCGGTTTATATAACACACCAGATGCCTAGGGTTTAGAGGAGTCCTTGTCTTGGGTGCCATGTCTTTGTGGAATCCTCCTTGTATGCGGCATGGGCTGCCCGATGTGGCCCATAAGTGAACCGCCATGGGGGTCCTCGGCCCGATCTAGCTGGTCGGGAGACGACATGGTGAGTACTGATTGCTCCTTGACTATAGCGCCAGAAAACTCCTGTCTGCTAGGACTAAGTCAGTATTTCCCCAAAGAGGAAGGGATGATGTAGCACAACGAAGTTAGGTATTTCCCTCAGTGACGAAAACAAAGGTTATCAAACCAGTAGGAGAACCAAGCAACACAACGTAAACAACACCTGCACACAAATAACAACACCTCGCAACCCGACGTGTTAAAGGGGTTGTCAATCCCTTTCGGGTAATGATGCCAAAAATTTTGTAGTAGATTGAAATAATAGATCGTAAATAAAATGAAGTGCGGCAAAGTATTTTTGTATTTTTGGTTTAATAGATCTGAATAAAAATGCAAAGGAAAAGTAGATCGCAAGCAAATATATGAGAAAGAAGACCCGGGGGCCATAGGTTTCACTAGTGGCTTCTCTCGAGAAAGATAGCAAATGGTAGGTAAACAAATTACTATTGGGCAATTGATAGAACCTCAAATACTTATGATGATATCCAGGCAATGATCATTACATAGGCATCACGTCCAAGATTAGTAGACCAACTCCTGCCCGCATCTACTACTATTACTCCACACATCGACCGCTATCCAGCATGCATCTAGTGTATTAAGTTCATGGAAAAACGAAGTAATGCAATAAGGACGATGACATGATGTAGACACGATCTATCTATGTAGAGATAGACCCCATCGTTTTATCCTTAGTAGCAATGATACATACGTTCTGGTTCCCTTTCTGTCACTGGGATCGAGCACCGTAAGATCGAACCCACTACCGGGCACCTCTTCCCATTGCAAGATAAATAGATCAAGTTGGCCAAACAAAACCCAAATATCGGAGAAGAAATACGAGGCTATAAAAGATCATGCATATAAGAGATCAAAGAAACTCAAATAACTTTCATGGATATAAAAAGATATGAATGATCATAAACTCAAAGTTCATCAGATCCCAACAAACACACTGCAAAAAGAGTTACATCATATGGATCTCCAAGAGACCATTGTATTGAGAATCAAGAGAGAGAGATGAAGCCATCTAGCTACTAACTATGGACCCGAAGGTCTACAAAGAACTACTCACGTATCATCGGAGAGGCACCAATGGAGGTGGTGAACCCCATCCGAGATGGTGTCTAGATTGGATCTGGTGGTTCTGGACTCTGCGGCGGCTGGATGAATATTTTGTCGACTCCCCTAGGGTTCTGGTATTTTTGGGGTATTTATAGAGCAAAGAGGCAGTCCGGGGGGCACCCGAGGTGGGCACAACCCTCTAGGGCGCGCCTGGGACTCCTGGCGCGCCCTGGTGGGTTGTTTCCTCCTCGGGACTCCCCCTGATACGTCTCCAACGTATCTATAATTTTTGATTGTTCCATGCTATTATATTATCCATCTAGGATGTTTTATATGCATTTATATGCTATTTTATATGATTTTTGGGACTAACCTATTAACCTAGAGCCCAGTGCCAGTTTCTGTTTTTTCCTTGTTTTTGAGTTTACAGAAAAGGAATACCAAACGGAGTCTAATTGACATGCCAATTTTAGATGATTTTTTATGGACCAAAAGAATCCCCCGGAGTAAAAGAGTTGGGCCAGAAGTGTTCCGGGCCGTCCACGAGGGTGGGGGCCGCGCCCTACCCCCCGAGCGCATCGCCCTATCTCGTGGACGACTCAGGGACCCCCCTGACTTGTTCCCGACGCCAAAATTCCTATAAATACAGAAACCTCCAGAAAATAACCTAGATCGGGAGTTCCACCGCCGCAAGCCTCTGTAGCCACCGAAAACCAATCTAGACCCGTTCCGGCCCCCTGTCGGAGGGGGAATCCCTCTCCGGTGGCCATCTTCATCATCCCGGCGCTCTCCATGACGAGGAGGGAGTAGTTCACCCTCGGGGCTGAGGGTATGTACCAGTAGCTATGTGTTTGATCTCTCTCTCTCTCTCGTGTTCTTGATTCAACACGATCTTGATGTATCGCGAGCCTAGCTATTACAGTTGGATCTTATGATGTTTCTCCCCCTCTACTCTCTTGTAATGGATTGAGTTTTCCCTTTGAATCTATCTTATCGGATTGAGTCTTTAAGGATTTGAGAACACTTGATGTATGTCTTGCATGTGCTTATCTGTGGTGACAACTTGCGAGTTCCATGACCTCATGAACTTATGCATAGGGGTTGGCACACGTTTTCGTCTTGAGTCTCCGGTAGAAACTTTGGGACACTCTTTGAAGTTCTTTGTGTTGGTTGAATAGATGAATCTGAGATTGTGTGATGCATATCGTATAATCATACACACGGATACTTGAGGTGACATTGGAGTATCTAGGTGACATTAGGGTTTTGGTTGATTTGTGTCTTAAGGTGTTATTCTAGTACGAACTCTAGGATAGATCGAAAGGAAAGAATAGCTTCATGTTATTTTACTATGGACTCTTGAATAGATCAATCAGAAAGAATAACTTTGAGGTGGTTTCGTACCCTACAATAATCTCTTCGTTTGTTCTCCGTTATTGGTGACTTTGGAGTGACTCTTTGTTGCATGTTGAGGGATTGGTATATGATCCAATTATGTTATTATTGTTGAGAGAACTTGCACTAGTGAAAGTATGAACCCTAGGCCTTGTTTCAACGCATTGCAATACCATTTTCGCTCACTTTTATCATTAGTTACCTTGCTGTTTTTATAATTTCAGATTACAAAAACCTATATATACCATCCATATTGCACTTGTGTCACCATTTCTCACCAAACTAGTGCACCTATACAATTTACCATTGTATCGGGTTTGTTGGGGACACAAGAGACTCTATGTTATTTGGTTGCAGGGTTGTTTGAGAGAGACCATATTCATCCCACGCCTCCCACGGATTGATAAACCTTAGGTCATCCACTTGAGGAAAATTTGCTACTGTCCTACAAACCTCTGCACTTGGAGGCCCAACAATGTGTACAAGAAGAAGGTTGTGTATATGCATCAAGCTCTTTTCTGGCGCCGTTGCCGGGGAGGTTAGTGCTTGAAGGTATATGTTTAGATCTTGCGATCAAATCTCTTTGTTTCTTGTTTTATCAATAGTTCAGTCTGTAAAATAAAACTACAAAAAATGGAATTGAGGGTGCCTCATATGCTTCATCTTTTTAATATCTTTCGTGAAAATAAGGATTCCTATAATTGTGCCAAAATGCTAGAAGAAGAATGCATTAAAATGTTTAGCACTAAATCTTTGAATGATGAGCATGATTGCAATGTTGTTAGTACGAACTCTTTAAATATCCATAGTACTAATGATGATTGCACCAGTCATGATGAAAATGTCTCTTATAAGCATGTCAATTTTTGTGCAGTGCATAGAGTTTGCAAGTACACACCAAATAGGGAAGATAGATTTTGCAAGAGGCATAAGTATTTAGAAACTAAATGGTTGCAAGAGAGGCTAAATGCTTGTGCTGTAAATTTAAAAAATTTGATGACTTGATTTCCCTTGCACATCATAATGAACTTAGTTTTCTTGTGGGTTATGAAGAAATGAAACGTATAACTAAGGATCTTCCAAAATTTGTCCTTGATAAAGTTCTTGATTTTGATCTAGAGGAAATTTATATGTATTGTGCGGTGAACTGCATTGAAAATCCTTATATTTCCAATTACATAAAGACAAGAAAACAAATAGAGGATGAAGAGAATACTAATGAAATGGAAGAGACTTCCCAATATCCTCCTATTATTTCTTATGATGAATCAGGTAACGAGGGGGAGCCTTCTATTCAACCAATCTCATTAATAAGGAGCTCCAAAAAGAGGATTAAAACCCACACATAATGTGAAGAAGAAAAAGAAAAGACGGAGAAGCAAAGGTAAAAAGGTATCCCTCGCAAATGATGTTGCTCCTATTACTCATTGTGATGATGATAATTGTTATACTATTGGTGTTGTCCATACTATTAATGACGAGAGTGATTATGCTTATGGTATGAAAAGGCCCAAGCTTGGGGATGCTATGTTTTATGAGAATGACATATTTGAGAATTTATTTGATGCAATTAATGTTTGTCCCAAGCTTGGGGATGCTATGTTTCATGAAGATGATATATTTAACCTCCCAAGTTTTGATATGCAAATTTATTATGATAGCATGACTCCTATTTATGATGGTTATGTTGACGAAAGTGGGTTTGGAAGAGTGTCAACTTTAGGAAGTAATGATCCCACTACTTTAAAGGGTGTTGAATCTTATTTTGACAATTATGAAAGTGGATTTGGAGAGGTCATGACTTTATTTAGTAAGGATTCCACTATCTTAGAAGAGGTTTCAATTGATTATGACGAGAACAAAGTTGCTACTTATGATGATTATTGTGATGACACTTATGCTATAAAAAGTAGTGATGATTATATTTACAAAACTTGTCATTATTATGATTACCCTTTTCCTGAACGTTACTCTTTTAATGTGGAAAAAAATTATAGTATTCTAGTTTCTTATGATACTCCCACTATTCCGAATGAGAAGAATTTTGCTTGTGTGGAGAGTAATAAAAATTCTATGCTTATAGATCATGAAAAGAATGCTTTATGTGATGGTGATATTGTTGAATTTATTCATGATGCTACTGAAAGTTATTATGAGGGAGGAATACATGCTTCTAGGAGTTGCAATAATATCAAGTTTCCTCCCTATGTGTTGAAAATCTTGAAGCTATGCTTGTTTTACCTCCCTATGAAAGTTGATTCTTGTTCCCATAAATTGTTTGCTCACAAAATCCCTGTGCATAGGAAGTGGGTTAGACTTAAATGTGATATTCATATTCTTCATGATGCTCTCTGGATGTTTCAATTCTTACTTTTATGTGAGCATCATTGAAATCATCATGCCTAGCTAGGGGCATTAAACGATAGTGCTTGTTGGGAGGAAACCCGATTTCATTTTTGTTCTTTGCTTTTTGTTCCTGTTTAGTAATAAATAATTCATCTAGATTCTGTTATGATTGTGTTTTTATGTCTTAGTTAGTGTTTGTGCCAAGTAAAGCCTTTAGGATCTTCTTGGGTGATTATTGTTTGATCTTGCTGATAAAAACAGAAAGTATGCACTCACGAAGATAATTTTCATTTTTTTACCAGAGAGTGATAAAATACCAATTCGAACTACAGTATATCAAAATATAAATTGTCCTTGTCGTCCTAATTTTTCAGAATTTTTGGAGTTACAGAAGTATTCGAAACCTCCAGATTACTACAGACTGTTCTGTTTTTGACAGATTCTGTTTTCTATGTGTTGTTTGCTTATTTTGATGAATCTATGAGTAGTATCGGAGGGTATGAACCATATATAAGTTGTAAGACAGTAGATATTACACCAATATGAATTTATAATGAGTTCTCAACAGTACCTAAGTGGTGATTTATTTTCTTATACTAACGGAGCTTACGAGTTTTCTGTTAAGTTTTGTGTTGTGAAGTTTTCAAGTTTTGGGTAAAGATTCGATGGACTATGGAACAAGGAGTGGCAAGAGCCTAAGCTTGGGGATGCCCAAAGCACCCCAAGGTAAAATTCAAGGACAACCAAAAGCCTAAGCTTGGGGATGCCCCGGAAGGCATCCCCTCTTTCGTCTTCGTTCATTGGTAACTTTATTTGGAGCTATATTTTTATTCACCACATGATATGTGTTTTGCTTGGAGCGTCATTTTATTTTATTTTATTTTGCTTGCTATTTGAATAAAATACAAAGATCTGAAATTCTTAAATGTTAGAGAGTCTTCACATAGTTGCATAATTATTCTACTACTCATTGATCTTCACTTATATCTTTTGGAGTAGTTTGTCGTTTGCTCTAGTACTTCACTTATATCTTTTTAGAGCATGTCGGTAGTTTCATTTTGAATAAATTGTTGAACTCTCATGCTTCACTTATATTATTTTGAGAGTCTTAAATAACATGGTAATTTTCTTTGGTTATGAAACTAGTCCTAATATGATAGGCATCCAAGTTGGGTATAATAAAAACTTTCATATGGAGTGCATTGAATACTATGAGAAATTTCATAATTGATAATTGTTTTGAGATATAAAGATGGTAATATTAGATTCGTGCTAGTTGAATAATTGTGAAATTGAGAAATACTTGTGTTGAGGTTTGCAAGTCCCATAGCATGCACATATGGTAACCGTTGTGTGACAAATTTGAAGCATGAGGTGTTCTTTGATTGCCTTCCTTATGACTGGCGGTTGAGGACGAGCGATGGTCTTTTCCTACCAATCTATCCCCCTAGGAGCATGAGCGTAGTGCTTTGGGTTTTACGACTTGTAGATTTTTGCAATAAGTATGTGAGTTCTTTATGACTAATTTGAGTCCATGGATTATACGCACTCTCGCCCTTCCATCATTGCTAGCCTCTTCGGTACCGTGCATTGCCCTTTCTCACCTTGAGAGTCGGTGCAAACTTCGCCGGTGCATCCAAACCCCATGATATGATACGCTCTATCACACATAAGCCTCCTTATATCTTCCTCAAAACAGCCACCATACCTACCTATTATGGCATTTCCATAGCCATTCCGAGATATATTGCCACGCAACTTCCCACCGTTCCATTTATTATGACATGCTTCATCATTGTCATATTGCCTTGCATGATCATGTAGTTGACATCGTATTTGTGGCAAAGCCACCGCTCATAATTTTTATACATGTCACTCTTGAATCATTGCACATCCTGGTACACCGCTGGAGGCACTCATATAGAGTCATATTTTGTTCTAATTATCAAGTTGTAAATAGATAGAAGTGTGATGATCATCATTATTAGAGCATTGTCCCATGTGAGGAAATAAAAAAAGAGAAAGGCCAAAAAAGAGAAGGCCCAAAAATACAAAAAAAATGAGAGAAAAAGAGAGAAGGGACAATGCTACTATCCTTTTCCACACTTGTGCTTTAAAAAATAGAACCATGATCTTCATGATAGAGAGTCTCTTATTTTGTCACTTTCATATACTAGTGGGAATTTTCGTTATAGAACTTGGCTTGTATATTCCAACGATGGGCTTCCTCAAATGCCCTTGGTCTTCATGAGCAAGCAAGTTGGATGCACACCCACTTAGTTTGATTTGTTGAGCATTCATACATTTATAGCTCTAGTGGATCCGTTGCATGGCAATCCCTACTCCTCGCATTGACATCAATTGATGGGCATCTCCATAGCCCGTTGATTAGCCGCGTCGATGTGAGACTTTCTCCTTTTTTTGTCTTCTCCACACAACCTCCATCATCATATTCTATTCCACCTATAGTGCTATGTCCATGGCTCGCGCTCATGTATTGCGTGAAAGTTGAAAAAGTTTGAGAATACTAAAGTATGAAACAATTGCTTGGCTTGTCATCGGGGTTGTGCATGATGGGAGCATTTTGTGTGACGAAAATGAAGCATGGCCAAACTATATGATTTTGTAGGGATGAGCTTTCTTTGGCTATGTTATTTTGAGAAGACATAATTGCTTGGTTAGTATGCTTGAAGTATTATTATTTTTATGTCAATATTGAACTTTTGTCTTGAATCTTATGGATCTGAATATTCTTGCCACAATAGAGAACATTACATTGATGAATATGTTAGGTAGCATTCCACATCAAAAATTTTGTTTTAATCATTTACCTACTCGAGGACGAGCAGTAATTAAGTTTGGGGATGCTTGATACGTCTCCAACGTATCTATAATTTTTTTATTGTTCCATGCTATTATATTATCCGTCTAGGATGTTTTATATGCATTTATATGCTATTTTATATGATTTTTGGGGCTAACCTATTAACCTAGAGCCCAGTGCGAGTTTCTGTTTTTTCCTTGTTTTTGAGTTTTATAGAAAAGGAATACCAAACGGGGTCCAATTGACGTGCCAATTTTGGATGATTTTTTATGGACCAAAAGAAGCCCCTGGAGAAAAAGAGTTGGGCCAGAAGAGTCCCGAGTCATCCACGAGGGTGGGGGTGCGTCCTACCCCCTCGGGCGCGCCGCCCTATCTCGTGGACGACTCAGGGACCCCCCTGACTTGTTCCCGACGCCAAAAATTCCTATAAATACAGAAACCTCCAGAAAATAACCTAGATCGGGAGTTCCGCCGCCGCAAGCTTCTGTAGCCACCGAAAACCAATCTAGACCTGTTCCGGCACAGATACTTGAGGTGACATTGGAGTATCTAGGTTACATTAGGGTTTTGGTTGATTTGTGTCTTAAGGTGTTATTCTAGTACAAACTCTAGAATATATGGAACGGAAAGAATGGCTTCGTATTATTTTACTACAGACTCTTGAATAGATTGATCCGAAAGAATAACTTTGAGGTGGTTTTGTACCCTACAATAATCTCTTCATTTGTTCTCCGCTATTAGTGACTTTGGAGTGACTCTTTGTTGCATGTTGAGGGACTGTTATATGATCCAATTATGTTATTATTGTTGAGAGGACTTGCACTAGTGAAAGTATGAACCCTAGGCCTCGTTTCAACGCATTTCAATACCGTTTTCGCTTACTTTTATCATTATTTACCTTGCTGTTTTTATAATTTCAGATTACAAAAACCTATATCTACCATCCATATTTCACTTGTATCACCATGTCTTCGCCGAACTAGTGCACCTATACAATTTACCATTGTATTGGGTGTGTTGGGGACACAAGAGACTCTTTTTTATTTGGTTGCAGGGTTGTTTGAGAGAGACCATCTTCATCCTATGCCTCCCACGGATTGATAAACCTTAGGTCATCCACCTAAGGGAAATTTGCTACTGTCCTTCAAACCTCTGCACTTGGAGGCCCAACAACGTCTACAAGAAGAATGCTGTGTAGTAGACATCACCCCCAGGTGCAACCAGGGCCCAACATGTTCCTTCTGGTCCATAAAAAATCTCCGTAAAGTTTCATGGTATTTGGACTCCGTCTGATATTGATTTTCTGCGATGTAAAAAACACGAAAAAAATAGGAACTGGTACTTGGCACTATGTCAATAGGTTAGTACCAAAAAATGATATAAAATGATTATAAAACATCCAAGATTGATAATATAGCAACATGGAACAATCAAAAATTATAGATACGTTGGACACGTATAAAGTACTCCCTAGTCCAGGACACCGTCAGTAGCCCCCTGAACCGGTCTTGAAGTTGGGGACGCTCCTCAATTCTTCCGAACTGTTCTTCATCTTCGGTCGCCGGTCTTCAAAACTGGTTCAACAAATCTTCTCATCTTCGATCTTGAGGATTGCCGAAGTGAATCCTAATAGTCTACACGTCGGGTATCCGTGGAGCCCCTTCGAGTTTTCGGACTTTAGCAATGCCTTGTTATTTTTTACGCCACACCTCGGGTTTGAAGTTGTTCCCATGCGGCGGTGTCCTCTTGTGACCGTGCTCCAATGCCGGACTGCATCCGAGATATCTTTTGCAGCCAAGCACCAACGTCGGACCGCTTCCGAGATCCAATGCCGGAATGTATCCGAGCTCCAATGCCGGACTGTATCCGAAGTGTCATAGATTACCTCGGTCTTGAAAAAGTTAAAAGGGTATAGCCATGCTTAATGCCGGAGATGCCCTCTATGGAGCTAGCCACTTGCAACCGAGCTTTATGCCGGACTACTTCTGAGGCATCTTTTGCAGTCGAGCACCAACGTCAGACTGTATCCGAGGTCGTGCACCACCTCGGTCATGGGCTGATTTATATGAATTTAATTCCAATTTGTGCAATGTATTCTCTGCCGAGATGTATAGCCAGTAGCCCTCAAGGTGCGTGTTGGCCTAATATCCGGGATGCACCTAAAGGATAAAATCAAGTGAAAATTCCTTATTTGACACTATCTTAAAATCTGCTTCCTTATTTGACACTGGAAAAGTTTTTCTTCCCTATTTGACACAAGTTTTAAATTTTATTCCCTATATGACATTTCCATCCATTTTGAGCCTAAATGGCACCTGAAAAGACTCTTTTGCCCCTCATGTGGTATGTGTGTGGGGGGCAATAGAGCACACATGCAGCATTAGTGCGAGGGCAGGAGCACACACGCATCAATACATACACATGCACCAAAACACACGCACGCGCACACACACGCAACAACACGTAGGCGTGCGTGCACACACACACGCACACACATGCAGCAACACACATGCACGCGCGCACACACACGCAGCAACACACATGCACGCAGCACACCACACAGCAGCAGCAGCACACACGCAGGCAGCACATAGGCACGCAACAACACACTCACGCGCGTAAGCACGAACACACGCAGTAGCAAACACACACGCAGCAGCACACATGCACACACACATGCAGCAGCAGCACACATGTGCGCGTGCACCCACACACGCAACAGCACACACGCGTGCGCACAGACATACCGCATGAGGGGCAAAATCGTCTTTTCAGGTGTCATTTAGTCTCAAAATGGACGGAAGCGCCGTATAGGGAATAAAATTTAGGACTAGTGTCAAATAGGGAAGAAAAACTTTTCCAATGTCAAATAAGGAACCAGATTTTAAGACAGTGTCAAATAAGGAATTTTCTCTAAAATCAAACTGCTGACCCAGTAGCCCCTAAGACTTAGGTTGATTTGTGAAATCGGCCTGAGGATCAATTCCTAGGTCGACATCATACTTACGAACAGAAACACGGTCTAATATATTAGAGAAAATAGTGATCGGTGAACGGGACCTTGAGAGAGGGTTTTGAGAAGTCGATGTAATATATTAGCTTGATGCCGGATAAGTCCCAGATGGTACTTATTATTGTCCGAAGATGCGTTTGCCCATAGTTCGGTCAAGCCGAACACTGAGCACTTTGAATTTTCTGTATTGAATAGGCAATGCAGTAGCCCCCGAGACACTGGTCGAGTGGCAACACCAGATCAGGGGATCAATGTGCCCCTTTAATATTAGTAAATGATAAGCCCGAAGCCCAGTAGCCCCCGAGCCTTAATTTGGGCACGAGTGGCGGAATTAAGGTTCGATATCCGGAGTAAAATCACAAATTATGTGTAATGATTCTACATATCCAAGTACTCTACATTATTAATGCTTGGATCCGCATTGTACAAAACTTTGTTGACCAACCATTGGCTTCAACCTCCTCGGCTAGTAGTCGGGTAGTGTTTGTCACACTTTATAAAGCCTTTATGAGGGCAAAGATTTACGATAAACAAGGTAATCCGGCCATACAGTTTTATAAACAAAGGTATGCAGAGAGAATGTTATATTACTATGTAATGTAAAAAACATCTTCCAAAGAAAATAGTCCCGCTATCGGTTCCTTTCTTTGGGTTGTCATGCCGACCATGATCATGAAACCTCACCTCCGAGCAACGCGGGAGAAAAATATTGAGTATTTAGTTTGGGGAAAGTTCCCAAACTATGTGGTCTTTAGTGAACCTAAATTTTCACTTCCGTCATTGCAAACGAATTATATTCTTAAGATAGCTAGCTTTTGGCTTCACCCAGTCTGAGGTACCAATCCGGATGACCCGGTAGTAACAATCGCAGAGGTGCTCCCTTTACCCCCTAGACGAACAATCGGGAATGTAGGGTTAAACACGGGAGCCACGCAACCCAGCTTGGCCAAAATCTTAAGTCAAATTTGATGCATATTTATGGCTTTATAACAATAATTACCAAAGGCAATGCTTGTATAATGAATACAAACGCTGATGATATTTATTTTGTCTCCGTTGCGACCGTTTATCATTTCAAAGTGGCCCATCGTCGACTTCTACCCCTTTGTAGATTCTACACAGGGTGTTTCCGTAGTAACAAGACAACCCTTAGCCGACGTCTCAGTGCCCGAAGGCGGTTGTGTTAGCAGAAACAAGGCAATCATATATGCTATAACTTTCACTTAGTCATAGGAGTTTTAAACTAGGGAAGCTAGCTACGAGCCCCCGGTTAGTGTTCGGCACCAACCGAAGTCTAGCCATTAACACTTCGGCCAATGTTATGAAAGGCCCACAATTTATCACGGGGTAATCGGTATTGATCTATAGTTTGACACCGTCATCGGATCGCTGACCAGTTTACGCCCATTGTGACAGTCAGTTTTTGTCTTTCTCCACTGAGGTGCTTAACCATTCGAGCTGGAAGGACAATCGTAGTGGTTCTCCCTTTGCGCACCTAGCCGAGCAAAGAGGGACATAGGAGGCAAGCACAGGATCCGGGCAACCCAACTATTGACCGAAGACACAATTCGAAACCGATGCATATATAACAATATCCGAGAATGTTTTTGACGAATATCTAAAGGTGTCCGGTGTTGCACTGCGAGACCTTTGCTGGAAACACACAAATAGTTTAAAAGTGTCATAGGCTTGGAAAACCAAAAAACTTCAGTGAAAACTTTATGCCTGAACTAAATCAAGTCATTTGGTGCCAATCCGAAAATTGGTCTTACTTTTGTGCTTCTGTCGTGCATTAATATAACACATCCGATCTCAAGACTTCAAGCAGGTCAGCCTACGGCTGCAACCTCCTATACCGAAGGCGGAGTACTTCTCTTTAAGCTAGTTTAGCGAACTAAACTCGAGCAGCATTAGAGACAAAACAGGCTATCCGGCTATTGACCACACACTCGAGTCGAGAAAGGAGTGGTAGAAAAAGACTTTGCAACGACTTAGAAGAAGAACACTTATTATAAAATGGCTCATATAAATTTAAGAGCCCCAGTTAACATGGGCAAACAAAAGTGGTTTTGAACGAACCTCGTTTTTGACAAACATATTTTAGCATAAATATATTGTCTGGTCAAACCGAACAAGAATTAAAAAAACTGAGCATGGAAGCGACTTAGCTAGTTAATGTGCTCGATGTTGATGCGTGGCCTGAGCTTACGGTGGGATGAGGTCCCAGCCCCCAAGCCAGTCCTGAGGTGGCGGAGCGAAGAACTCGGCACTCCGAAGTGGCGACATAGCACGGCTAATGTGACGGGGTGGAACCTCCAGTCCGACTGAGGCGACGGAGCAGGCCGACAATATGACGCCGAAGTCTGTGGTGTGGGTTAATGAAGTGATGACGAAGCCTAAGTCCAGCCGAGGTGACGCGGTACGTCGGTACACCGAGGTGATAGCGCTGCCCAACCCGGATCATTTACATGTGCACAAAAAATAGTGCAAGCCGGAGATAATAGTAATAATAATAAAATAAAATAATAATTCGTTGCATAATTAATAATTTATGCAAAGTGAGTAATAAAAGAAATATGGTCCATGTGCCGAACACTCGATGAAGTAGAGCTCTCTCAGCGATGCCGAAGTCCCCGAGGCAACCGAACATGTCGGTATGGCAATTCAACTAACAAGGTGATCACGCGAGCCGATTTACACCGATTGGGACGACGGTGTCGGCTTGCCATAGTGACCGCGCGATGCAGTCGAAGTCGATTACGTACACATGTAAAATAGTGCAGTCCAAAAAATAATAATATAAATATAGAAGAAAAACCTCGCATAATTAATTTACGCAAAATAGTTTTCGTAAAGAGATGTGGCCTGGCTTCGAAGCCAATGTCGGTGCAGGGCGCTGGTGTGACAAAGCTTGTATTCACAGGGTGGTCAAAGTCCACGAGGCGTTCGCCGAACTGCGGATGGGAAACTAACCGAACCATCACGCAACCATCGTGAATGCGGCCATCACTTGACGGACCTATGTACATATGATGGAACAAACCAGAGTAATAATTCATTGGAAAAAGTAAACCCAAGCAAGAAAAAATTACTAGGATTAATAGCACCTAGTTTATCTATTGTAGCAATCTGAAGAAAGGTTACTCCCAAAATTGGGACTCGATCCGCACACCCATTGCCTGATGGGCGATGAAGCAACGGCATGGCGATGCTAGCAAAGGTTGGGTCGCCGAGGCAAAGCCCCCGGTCCAGCTAACGTGATGAAGCTGGTCGGCTGGTGACGCCGAAGTCTAAGGAGTATGTTGATGAAGAGATGGCGAAGCCCCCGGTCTAGCCGAGGTGACGGAGCGGGTCGGCAAGGAGACGTTGCAGCTGCCATGTCAGCCGAGGTGTTGAAGCATTTCGGCGTGATGAACATAGGCTTGAAGAAGCAACAGTGAGGCCATGCCAATGCAGGTCATGACTAGTGACGCGGTCAATGGTGACGCGGTCAATGTCGGCTTGATGAAGTGATCGTGCGACGATGCCGATGTGCCCGCCCCGTGTAATCCGTGGGACGCGATGTTGGTGATGATTTATCCTTCGTGATGCTGAACTCTTGTTCGGCTCACCAAGATGATCCGAAGAAGTCGAGCTCGGCTCAACAAAGCAACTACGTGTCTAGCGCAGGTTGGCAGCCGTGGAGCAATGTTGCCGGACTGGTTTGACACCAGCGTAATGGTGAATAATACCTTAGAGAAGGCTTAAAATTTTATGAGCACATGTTTAAGAACAATGCACAATACCCTAGAAAGAGATTCTTCCAAAAAGGTTGTCCAATATTCCGTTCATGAAGAAAGATGAACTCAGGTCGGATTTGTATTTGCACAGAAAATAGATCCAAAAGGTGATGCACTAATCGGAAGGTTCCTAGAGTTTCAACGGTCGCATCGAGCTGAAATTTTGAGAGGTGGTAGATATGCAAACTCCACAGGAGATGAACGGTTGGATCTTCAAAATAACCACCGAGCTAGGCTCTGGAGACCACGCCCTAAACTCGTCCAGATTCCCATCCAGACTCGACAGGCCTCCGGTATATTATAGATCGCCGGAGAGTCCTCCATCAGAAGGCGACGAAATTTTACAAGGTCGTTGTATACTCAATTCCGCACAATTCCACCCAAGGGTTTGTTAAATCGACTCCCGAGGAGATGGTGGCAGTGAAAACAAGTCTGCTGTACAACTGTGCGATCACACGAGGGCAATGTTGACGATGAGCCCCAGGCTACATGGATGACTTTTTCATGGTCTTGGTTGAGATTTGAGCTGATGATGATGAAAGTATCTGTATGATCTTGTTGATCTAACGTGGAGCGCGGTCCTCGGTCCAGCCAAGGTGACCAGTCGAGCCAGTGACAAAGATACCGACATCAACCATGAAGCTCGGCTTTGATGCATAGATCGCACCAGAGACAATCCGAATTCCCATCGCACCGTGGCGACTGCCAGCAGGCTCTCAATGGAAGCACCAATGTCGGTTCTATATCCGGGATATCTCGTAGTAGGGGTCCTAAGCTAGGCGTCTTGGAGCGATGATAACATGGACATGAGATTTACCCAGGTTCATGCCCTCTTGATAGAGGTAGAACCCTACGTCCTGCTTTGGATGTATTCATATGGGGATAGTACATAGTACATGTATCTACCATGATATTGTAGTAATGAATATGAGATGTTCTATTGACTAGCCTCGCCTCGGTTTATATAACACACCAGAGGCCTAGGGTTTAGAGGAGTCCTTGTCTTGGGTGCCAAGACTTGTGGAATCGTCCTTGTATGCGGCATGGGCTGCCCGAAGTGGCCCATAAGTGAACCGCCATGGGGGTCCTCGGCCCGATCCAGCTAGTCGGGACACGACATGGTGAGTACCCCCTAGTCCAGGACACCGTCAAAAACCAAAAACTCCAAAAATATTTCAGTGTGTTTCTCTAAACTTCTTTTCTTTTTATTCGAGTTGTATCAAGGAGAAGACCACTATGAAAATGTTGAGTGGCTCTCATATGAATAACTGTTGAATTAATAAGGAGCCCATTTTACCTTGTCTTCTCGTGTTGAATAAAATGTTTTGCAGATTCCATCTTAGTCCATGGCACTCTTGCACTATTATTATTATTATTATTATTTTCACATCGTTCGGTCATGCAAGTGAAAGGCAATAATGACGATATTCGATGAACTGGCCGTGGCAGAGAGAAACTGGTATGAAGTCGACTTGTTCTGTTTGTGTAAATATGTTTAACCTAGTATCCATGATTCAGCCCATTATGATTAAACATGTTTTCAATGACAATTAGAGAATATAGTTTCTCATGCCATGTATAAGTAGCTAGGAGTGGATAATGATTTATCTTGGATATCAACATTGCATTAAAATGATTGTGATCTAGTATGATGATATGGTATCCTCCTTTGAATGTTCGAGTGACTTGACTTGGCACATGTTCATGCATGTAGTTGAATCAAAACCAACATAGCCTCTATGATATTTATGTTCATGGTGTTCATATCCTACTCATGCTAGTGTCCAATGTTACTTATGCATAATGCATGTTCATGACCGTTGTTGCTCTCTAGCTGTCCGCTTCTCAATCTAGTTGCTAGCCTTCACCTGTACTAAGTGGGAATTCTGCTTGTACCTCAAAAACCTTAAACCCAAAGTTATTCCAAATGAGTCCACCATACCTACCTATATGCGGTATTACCCTGCCATCCTAAGTAAATTTGCATGTGCCACCTCTAAAAACTTCTAAAAAATATCCTTTTTGTGTGCCCGGATCGTTCATGGAATGACAGGAGGTGGTCGGTATCTTCCATGCTAAGCGGGTTATTCTCAGGTCGAGTGTTCATTCACTCGCCATCGCATGAGAAAAGGGCGGTAATAGGGGTGCCCAGTCCCAAACTGCAAACAGAAAAAGCTTACAAATAATCAAAAAAAAACTCCCAATAGAGTCAACAAATTTACTTTTATTGCTTGGGAAAACCACCACTAGCGTGCTTATCATGGAAGATATTGATAACTGATGGTCGTGAAGTAAATGAAAAGGGTGCATGTCTCAAAATATCATTTACCTCTGTTTTAAAAACTTGAGCTCTGACACCTCTGCAAATCAGTGCTTCCCTCTACGAAGGGACTATCTATTTACTTTTATGTTGTGTCGTCACCTTCTAAAATAAGCGCTAGAATCTGAGAGCACTACTGTCATGACTTATGCATTATATGTAGCTAATGTTGGGTGCGTCATGACTGGATCTTTTCTACCATGAATTACAATGTTTATTCGCTGCTTGAACTTTGGAGGTGCACTGCATTTATGTTTTGCGGTCTCAGAAAGGGCTAGCGAGATACCACTATTGTCATATTATATCATGGTTGTTTTGCCAACGTGTTGCCGTTTGAGATATCTTATTATTGCTCGCTTGATGATTATGTCATTGATATGAGTTAGTATAATCTTTAAGAGTTATTGTCGGCATGGTTAATTATAATGTTGGCTGAAAACCTGGGTGCTATTTAAGATTATTTATGCAAACAAGAGCAAAAGAGTTCATAGATATTTTTCTTTTCACTTTCAATTTATCAACTGAATTGCTTGAGGACAAGCAAAGGTTTAAGCTTGGGGGAGTTGATACGTCTCCAACTTATCTACTTTTCGTAACGCTTTTCCTCTTGTTTTGGACTCTAATTTGCATGATTTGAATGAAACTAACCCCGGACTAACGCTGTTTTCAGTAGAAGTACCATGGTGTTGTTTTTGTGTAGAAATAAATGTTCTCGTAATGGAACGAAACTTTGCGAGGAATTTTTATACAATAAAGAATTTCTGGAGCCAAGACCTACCAGAGAGGGGCACCTGGATGGGCGCAACCCACCAGGGCGCCCCCCTCTCCTGGCGCGCCCAGGTGGGTTGTCCCCACCTGGTGGCCCTGCAAACCCTGAAACTGACGCTATAAAATCCTATTTTTCTAGAAAAAATCAGGGAGAAAGAATTATATTGATCCACGAGACGGAGCCGCCGTCACCTCATGTTCTTCATCGGGAGGCCAAATCTGGAGTTCGTTTGGAGGTCCAGAGAGGGGGATCTCCGTTCTTCGTCATCACCAACCCTTCTCCATCACGAATTCCATGATGCTCCCCACCGAGAGTGAGTAATTCTTTCATAGGCTCGCTGGTCGGTGAGGAGTCGGATGAGATTCATCATGTAATCGAGTTAGTTTTGTTAGGGCTTGATCCCTAGTATCCACTATGTTCTAAGATTGATGTTGCTATGACTTTGCCATGCTTAATGATTGTCACTTTGGGCCTGGGTGCCATGATTTCAGATCTGAACCGTTTATGTTATCACCATTATATCCATGTTCTAGATCCGATCTTGCAAGTTATAGTCACCTACTGCGTGTTATGATCCAGCAACCCTGGAGTGACAATAGTCGGGACCACTCCCGGTGATGACCGTAGTTTTAGTAGTTCATGTATTCACCGTGTGTTAATGCTTTGTTCCGGTTCTCTATTAAAAGGAGGCCCTAATATCCCTTAGTTTCCAATAGGACCCCGCTGGCACAGGAGGGTTGGACAAAATATGTCATGCAAGTTCTTTCCATAAGCACGTATGACTATTTACGGAATACATGCCTACATTACATTGATGAACTGGAGCTAGTGCCATATCGCCCTAGGTTATAACTGTCTCATGATGAATATTATCCAACAAGTCACCGATCCAATGCCTACGAATTTATCCTATATTGTTAAGTTACTACTGCTATCATCACTATTACAATTGCTACAAAATTACTGCTATCACTGTTACCGTTACCGTTGCTACTGCTACTATTATCAAAATTATCATATTACTTTGCTACTGATCACGTTGCTGCAGATAATTAATCTCTAGGTGTGGTTGAATTGACAACTCAGCTGCTAATACCTTCAAATATTCTTTGGCTTCCTTTGTGTCGAATCTATAAATTTGGGTTGAATACTCTACCCTCTAAAACTGTTGCGATCCCCTATACTTGTGGGTTATCTGATACTTATGAGTTCAAAGCCTCTGTCGGACACAGAGAAAGATAGGGGCTTATAATTTTGCCTCCCAACCTTTTACCTCAAGGGTAATGTCAACAATAATACTTTATGATAACCTACATCCGAGTGGATATATCTATACATATATATATATCCCTAATAATAAAGCACAGATTGACTTTGTTAGGTTCACCGTCACAATATGCTTCTTCCCGTGAATTTACGCTTTCAGGTTTTTTCTTCAATGCGCTCCAGATTTAACTCCCTTCGTTTGGAATTTTACTTGTTGGCTTTCGAATTGGAATTGGAATTGGAAAAAAAATCAGGCAAATAAACCCGGTCCTCTGAAATCGAACCCAAGACCTCCACTTCAGGGCCCAATAGTGCGACCAATCGCACTAGCATATGATGTTGTTTGAACCACGTCGTTCGTGTTAATGAAATAGTTGTACCACTAACCTGCAGTGCTTCACTGGGCTTGAAAAATTGTACTACTGGGCCTTCCCAAATTGAGTGTTAGGCCTTTTCTGGGCTGCAAGCCGCGTTGCCGGAGGTGACCGAACTCAGCAGGTGAGCATCCATATTTTATGTTAGATTAGTCCCACATCGTTCGTTTAGATCAATTTGTAGCCCTTTATATATGTAGAAATTCTCCTGTATGACCAGCAAGTTGCCTAAGAATGGTTAACGTGAGAGCGGACAAGGTTATAAGAGGCTGGGCTGTCTTGGGCATTAAAACTTAAAAGAAATCTAAGAAAGTTGTCCGTGACAACGCGAACAAGATTATAAGAAAGAGGCTGGGGATGTGATTAGGGCATGAACATAGAAGGAAGGATGCACAACTTCATGATGCTTGAGTAATTATTAAAGGAAGAAATTGAGGGATATCTTCGGCATTAAGTTAAATGAAGGATGAATTTCAGGACTGTGATTAAAGCAGGATTATTGTGTGGGACAATTTGACTTCATGGCCTGATTGCACGCTGCTTGCCGGAATTGTGGGAGATTCATGGCCTAATTTGAAAGCAGGAATGTGCAAAACTAGATTTAAAGGTCGCAAAACAAAAATGACTCCTACTTAAACGGGATTGTGGAAAATTAATCATTGAGCTGTGTTATTTTATTTTAATTTGAAGCTCGAGACTTTGTGTTACTAATCTGATTTTAAACAGATTCGTGGCCTAATTTGAAAGCAGTAATGTGGAAAACTAGATTCAATGGTCGCAAAAAAAATGACTCCTACTTAAACGGGATTGTGGAAAATTAATCATTGTGCTGTGTTATTTTATTTTTATTTCAAGATCGAGACTTTGTGTTGCTAATCTAATTTTAAACAGAAAATCAAGTGTGTTAATTGAACAACTCTATTTTTTGAAAACTTAATTGAACAGATCTGAAGTGAGGGAATTAACAAAAATTTGTGAGTTCCACAAGTTTTTCCTTCCATTCTTCATTCTGGCTAATTTTCTTTTTTGTTCTTTTACTGAAACTCTGGTGGACATGACGACAATAACATCATTTTTATACTACATCACTACAAATGTAAGGAATACCCACTACTCAAGGAAAGAGGAATAGGAAAAATATGAAGTGAACTATATGTTTTTAGAATTACGTTCCCTTCGTCTATCTATATTCATATATAATTTTTTTAGAGTTGGATAGAAGAAGTGGCGCACCGAGCCGATTTGTAAAATGAGCAACATTTCACAATTCTCATTAAATTTGAATCCACGTCAAAGTTTTTTCCGGTTGCAACCTACTCAAGGAAGGAGGAATAGGAGAAATATGAAGTGAGCTATATGTTCTTAGGATTACGTTCCCTTCTTCTATCTATATTCATAGAAAATTTGTTAGAGTTGGAAAGAAGAAGTGGCGCACCGAGTCGAATTGTAAAATGAGCAACATTTTAGAATTCTTATTATATTTGAATCCACGTCGAAGTTTTTTCCCGTTGCAATGCGCGGGCATTTGCATTTTGAGATTGACCACATTTAGACCTGTTGATGAGATGAAAGACCAACGTCATTGATTGCGGAAAGCAGGATAACAACCACTATGATGGGGGTGTAGGGGGGAATAAATGGCGTCAACAGTGTAACAGAGGAGGTGGTTTTCATATTATTATTACTATTATTATTATTATTATCCCATTGCAATGCACGGGCATTTTTGCTAGTATATATATATATCTGGATCTTTCTCCAACACATAGTGCTTGCCAAAAAGGAAAAGTGTAAAAAGGAAAGGTGATGATCACCATGACTCTTGTATAAGGGTAGAAGGGAAAAGTAAAAGATAGGCCCTTCGCAGAGGGAAGCAGAGGTTGTCATGCGCTTTTATGGTTGGATGAACAAAATCTTAATGCAAAAGAATGTCACTTTATATTGCCGCTTGTGATAAAGAACTTTATTATGCAGTCCATCGCTTTTATTTCTTCCACATCACAAGTTCGTATAAAGCTTATTTTCTCCACACTAAAAGCTCATACATATTTAGAGAGCAATTTTTATTGCTTGCATGGATGACAACTTTACTTGAAGGATCTTACTCAATCCATAGGTAGGTATAGTGGACTCTCATGGCAAAACTGGTTTAAGGGATGTTTGGATGCACAAGTAGTATATCTACTTGGTGCAAAATATTTGGCTAGCATGGGATGAGAAGCAAGCTCAACATGTTGGAGGATCCATGACAATATAACTTCTATTCGGATATAAGAAAACATAACTCATTATGTTGTCTTCCTTGTCCAACATCAACTCTTTAGCATATAATATTTTAATGAGTGCTCACAATCACAAAAGATGTCCAAGATAGTATATTTATATGTGAAACCTCTCTTTCTTTATCACTTCCTATTAATTGCAACAATGACCAAAACTGTGTTTGTCAACTCTCAACAAATTTTATTCATCATACTCTTTATATGTGAAGTCATCACCCTCCATAAGATCATTATATGATCTTTTTATTCTTTTATTTTTCTTTTCTCTCAAGATCATAGCAAGAAAGCAAAGCCCTCAGCTCAAAAGTACTCTTTATTATATAACTCACAGACTCAATTACAAAGGTAGAACACAAAGCAAATCTCAAAGACTAAATCATACTCAAACTTTTATTCTACTAGATCAAGATATTACCAAAAGATTCGAACTAAGAAAAACGATAAAGGTAAAGATATGATGGTGATACGATACCGGGGCACCTCCTCCAATCTTGGCAGTTGCCAAGAGGAGTGCCCATACCTATGTATTTAGATCTCTTTATTTGGAGGTGATGGTGATGGAGTTGATGATGTTGTAGGCTTGCCCTTTTTCCTCAGCTTACGCTTGAGGATGGAATTTTCCTCCTTCACGTCATCGATCTCCTGCTCTAGTATTAATATCTTTTTGCATAGTTCTTGCTTGTTCTCCTGCAAAATACGAAAAGGGATAAACTCGATCTTAGGTTTCCTTGCTTTATTAGGGAGACTTGACTTTTTAAACTCCATGTGCATGTCCCCAGGTTGGGGTAGTGGGACTTCCTCTTCATCTAAACTTGTCTCTTCCTTTCCCTTCGCATTGTAGTCTTCTTCTTCCTCCGTGGTCCAACAATGATGCTCCACATCCTCGTAAACCTTGGGGTCTGCAATGTAATGAGCTACATAGCTCTCTCCCTTCGATGACATGCCTCCAGATCTGTCAGAAAAGCAGCTCGAAATGAGAACAGAGGATTTTGCCATGGTACAGTGGTCAAAACCTTCAGGAGATTATATAATGAATTTTTACGACCAAAAGGAGTGTACCACAAGAAAACAGAGTCTGAGAGGCACACGAGGTGCTCACAAGCCTAGGAGGTGCACCCAGGGGGGTAGGGCGCGCCCCCAGGGCTTGCTGCCTCCTCGTGCACTTTTCAGACTACTTTTTATTTTCCTAATTTTTTAAATATTCCAAAACAGAGTAAAATTGCCATTGGAAAAGTTTTGGAGTCGGTTTACTTACCTTACCACATACCTATTCCTTTTCGGAGTCCGAAACATTCTGGTGGGTCTTCCTTATGTACTCCTCCAGTGTTATGGTATTAATAATATTGGCTTCAACATTTATGGGAGTACCTGAGAAATAATGTTTGATTCTTTTCCCGTTTACCACCTTCAGGTTGGTGCCTTCGGTGTTGTTGATCTTGATGGCACCAGAAAGATAAACCTCCCCGATAATGTAAGGACCTTCCCATTTAGATAGAATATTTCCTGCAAAAAATCTTAAATGAGAGTTGTATGGCAAGACATGGTCACCTGCATTAAATTCATGCTTTTGTATCCTTTTGTCATGCCATCTTTTAACCTTTTCTTTAAACAACTTGGCATTTTCATAGGCTTGGGTTCTCCATTCATCAAGTGAGCTAATGTCAAATAACCTCTTCTAACCTTCAAGTTTGAAATCATAGTTGAGCTCTTTAATTTCCCAATAAGCTTTATATTCTAGTTTGAGAGGTAAGTGACATGCTTTCCTATAAACCATTTTATACGGAGATATACCCATGGGTTTTTGTTAAAAGCAGTTCTATAAGCCCATAATGCATCATCAAGTTTCTTAGACCAATTCTTTCTAGATCTATTAACAGTCTTTTGCAAGATCAATTTAATTTCTCTGTTGCTCAATTCTACTTGACCACTAGATTGAGGATGATAAGGTGATGCAATTCTTTGGTTCACATCATACATAGCAAGCAATTTATGGAAAGCACCATGAATAAAATGTGAACCACCATCATTCATTAAATATCTAGGGACTCCAAACCTCAGAAAAATAACTTCTTTAAGCATTTTAAAAGAAGTGTTATGATCAACACTACTAGTTGGAATATCTTCTACCCACTTAGTAACATAATCAACAACAACTAAAATATGTGTATACCCATTAGAGGAAGGAAAAGGTCCTATATAATCACAGCCCCAAACATCAAATGGTTCAATAACAAGTGAATAATTCATAGGAATTTCCTGACGTCTACTAATATTACCAATTATTTGACATTCATCACAAGACAAGGCAAACTTATGAGCATCCTTGAAAAGAGTAGGCCAATAAAAACCAGATTGTAATACCTTGTGTGCAGTTCTATCTCCAGCATGGTGTCCTCCGTAGGCCTCGGAGTGACACTTGCGTAGGATTTGTTCCTGATCATGCTTACGTACACAACGTCTAATAACACCATCTACTACTTCTTTATAAAGGTGTGGGTCATCCCAATAGTAATGTCTTAAATGATAGAAAAACTTTTTCTTTTGCTGGTATGTGAAACTAGGCGGTATAAATTTAGCAACAATGAAATTAGCATACCAAGGAGCATTATGAGAAGCATTTATGACTGCTAATTGTTCATCAGGAAAACTATCATCAATAGGTATTGGGTCATCAAGAGTATTTTCTAACCTAGACAAGTTGTCTGCTACGGGGTTCTCAGCTCCCTTTCTATCAATAATATGCAAATCAAATTCTTGTAGCAAGAGAACCCATCTTATAAGTCTAGGTTTAGCATCTTTCTCTTCCAAAAGGTATTTAATAGCAGCATGATCGGGGTGAACAGTTACTTTGGAATCAACAATATAAGATCTAAACTTATCACAAGCAAACACAACTGCTAGAAATTATTTTTCAGTAGTAGCATAATTTCTTTGGGCACTGTCTAGAGTTTTACTAGCATAATGAATAACATTTAATTTCTTATCAACTCTTTGTCCTAACACAACACCAACAGCATAATCACTAGCATCACACATAATTTCAAAGGGTAGGTTCCAATCAGGTGGTTGAACAATAGGTGCAGAAATCAAGGCTTACTTAAGTATTTCAAAGGCTTCTACACAATCATCATAAAAAATGGAACATCTTTTTTGCAAAAGATTAGTAAGAGGCCTAGAAATTTTAGAAAAGTCTTTAATAAACCTCCTATAGAAACCAACATGACCAAGGAAACTTCTTATACCTTTGATATCTTTAGGACACGACATTTTTTCACCAACTTTAGCTTTATTAACTTCAATTCCTCTTTTAGAAATTTTCTATCCCAAGACAATACCTTCATTAACCATAAAGTGGCACTTCTCCCAATTGAAGACAAGATTAGAGTATTCGCATCTCTGCAAAACTCGATCAAGGTTGCTTAAGCAAACATCAAAAGAAGTTCCATATATGGAGAAATCATCCATGAAAACCTCAACAATCTTTTAAAAAAGTCAGAGAATATAGCAGTCATACATCTTTGAAAGGTAGCAGGTGCGTTACAGAAATCAAAAGGAATACATCTATAAGCGAAGTGTAGCGACCAGACCTCAAACAGTCTAATCTCTGTGCATCGGTGTCATCCCTGGATCGGTAACGCTGACATGCACAGTACTTGAGGATTTATAACAGAGTAGCAATCACACACCTATTACATCAAATGTCTCAAAAGAGAACTTATTACAATAAGTATGGCTTAAGGCCATCTAATATGATAACAGTGGAAGGCTTGGAAGATAAAGTGAGTCCATCAACTCCAACGGCATCACTGAGTGAAAGACAACGACCTATGGCACATTACTCGTCGTCTGAAAAGTGTGCAACATGAATGTTGCAGCCCGAAACGGGTCAGCACATGGAATATGCTGGCAAGGTAACACAAGAGTAATGAATAGGATAAATGCTATCACTACATGCATATTTGGCTGGTGGTAAGCTCTAGGGTTACAGTTTTGCATAAAGCCAATTTTTCCCTACAACAAAGGAATAAATTTTAGTTAGCTATCATGGTAGTTGTTAAACATTGAGAACGTTCCTCCAACTCAATCCCAATTAAACATCATCATTAAACCCAATCAAATTATATTAAGAGTGATGAGATCAACATGATAATCCAAGAACCATATACTCAAGATGTCCATAACCGGGGACACGACCAACCATGATTAGTTTATACACTCTGCAGAGGTTTGCACACTTTTCCCCACAAGACTCGAATACATCCATGGTCGGAGATTTGAGACACAGTCTTTCTGAAGCATTAACTCTCTACTCTGGATAGACAATACCACCTACAACCCACTACATCTGCTAGTCTACCTCTTCGAGAGCTTCACGCGACTTACTCAACTATGCCAGAGCCCATAATGGCTTGTGGCTACACGCAGAAGTTTCTAGCATGAATAATCTTATGATCCCTTTGAGCCTGGGTGGTGGGCCATAGGATGATCACTCGGGTCCTCCGGGATATCCTAGGATAACATAGGATTCTCCAGGTGCCCACAAGCAATCCACCTAGATGTGTATTTAAGTTGCCACCTTAAGTTGAACCATTAATTAATAACTCACATCTGTCATGAATCCACTAAAACCCAGTCCACGTCTACGAGCATAGCATTGCAATATAAGCAATGTAGAAGTAACTCCCATAGGTTTGAAAATAAACAGGTGAATATGTACTACCTCATATACTTCCCAAAACCCACAATAATCAGATCCTAACCATGCAATTGTTTGAGGATTGCTCTAATGTAGTAAAACTGGGTAGTAAAAGGGTATGATCAAAGTGTTACTTGCCTTGCCGATGATCCGTGAAACCTAGAGACTTGTAGTAGCACACTTCGCACTACGGGTACTCTATCGCAAGCAAACAAGCATACAATAAGCACTCAACTAGAAGCATGGGTAAAACTCAAATACGAAGCAACAAAACTCAAACTGCGAAAGTTGAACTTAAGAACTCCGGTTTGCAAAAAGAATCAAACCAAACGAAGCAACAAAACTCAAACTGCGAAAGAAACAAGATCCGTTTACTAATCTGGACTTAGGTCAAATTTTACAGTAGCAAAATCTTGTTCAAGTTGGCTAAACAGAAAGAGGGCTTCGAAACAAAGATCTAGGCGCTTGAATCGCCTGATTTCGATAAACGAGCGAAAAGTTATACTAGAACGAAGATTTGGGCAGGAATCGCGATCAAAAATAATCACGGAAAAACCCTGGAAAAAGAAAACTGACGAACAGGCTAACGAACGAACGTTCGCTGTCTGTGGCTAACGGGTGAAAACCGTTCGTTAAAACGAACGTACGAACGGGCGTTCGCTAAATAAATAAACTAGAAAAAAATAAAACCGATCTAAATCTAGGGTTTTGAAAAAAACCGATCGGTTTTCTGAAGAAAACCGGCGGCAGCGGCGACTACCTCATCGGCGGCGGGGTTGGTGGCGGCGGCGGCGAGCGGCTCCGGCGGCGGGGTCGGGCGGCGAGGCGGCTTCGGCGGCGCGTGCAGCGGGGCGGCGGTGCGCGGCGGTGACAGCGGCGCGGTCGGGGCTAGGGTTTGGGACGGGGTGGGCTGGCGGCGGGGCCTCGGCTTAAAAAGGCCGCCCGGGCGCAGTGTCCAAGTCGGACACAGCCCGGTAAGTCGGTTGACTTTTTTTTAAATAATACAGCGCAGAAAAACGAAGAAAAGAAATACCAAACGGACTCCAAAAATCCTGAAATAAATTTTCCCCGTCCTCTAAAAATCTAGCGGACAAGGTGAACATTTATTTTGGCTTCTAATGCAATTTTGAAAAAGGCATATTTTCCTAATTCAAATAAAATAGCGATAAAATAATATTGATTTTAATATTAATATCCAATATTTCTTTATTTTGGGGAAGTCATTTTATCCCCTCTTTTATTTTCACAAAATAAATATTCGAAGAGAAAATAATTAAAATCAAACGACCCTCTTTTCAAAATTTGAGAAAACTCAAATATGAAAATAACGAAATCCCCAACTCTATCTGTGGGTCCTTGAGTTGCGTAGAATTTCTAGGATCAAGCCAAAATGCAATAAAATATGATATGCAATGATCACCTAATGTATAACATTCCAAATTGAAAATTTGGGATGTTACACGAAGGTACCGAAAGGGAAAGTAAAAGTTGCATTTTCGTGATCCTCTTGTGATACAGGTATTTGAGAATAACCATCTAGAAAGAAAAAGTGTGTATGTTTGGATAGTCTTTGTAGCATTTGATCAATAAAAGGTAGAGGGTAATGATCTTTCCTAGTAGTTTTGTTTAATTTGCTAAAATCAATTACCATTCTATAACCTGTAACAATTCTTTGTGGGATCAATTCATTCTTATCATTAGGAACAGTGATACCTCCCTTCTTAGGGACACAATGAACAGGACTTACCCATCTACTATCAGCAATAGGATAAATTATACCTACTTCCAGAAGCTTTAGTATTTCATTTCTTACCACTTCCTTCATCTTGGGATTTAACTGTCGTTGATGATCAACAACTGGTTTAGCATCTGGCTCCATATTAATTTTGTGCTGACATAGAATGTGACTAATTCCCTTAATATCATCAAGAGTATATCCAATAGTGGCACGGTGCTTCTTCAGAGTTTTCAATAATTTCTTTTCTTCATGCTCTGAAAGGTTAGCACTAATAATAACATGATATATCTCCTTTTCATCAAGATAAGCATATTTCAAAGTATCAGGTAATGGCTTAACATCAAACACTAGATCACTCTTGGGTGGTAGAGGATCTCCAAGAGTCTCAACAGGCAAATAGTGTTTCAAAACAGGCATCTGCTTAAAGAATTTCTCATCTAATTCCCTTCTTTCATTCATGAACATATCATTTTCGTGGTGTAGCAAATATTGTTCTAAAGGATCGGTAGGAGGCACGACAATAGAAGCAAGACCAATTATTCCATCTTTACTAGGCAATTCTTTATCATGGGGTTGTCTATGAAATTTGGAGAAATTAAACTCATGAGACACATCCCCGAAACTTGCACTAACAGTTTCTTTATTGCAATCTATCTTAGCGTTGATGGTGTCCAAGAAAAGTCTACCAAATATAATGGGCCAAAATTCATCTTGTGGGGAACCAAGAACAAGAAAATCAGTAGGGTATTTTATTTTCCCACACAAGACTTCAACATCTCTAACAATCCCGATTGGTGATATAGTATCTCTATTGGCAAGCTTAATAGTAACATCAATATCTTCTATCTCAGTAGGTGCAATATGATTCATAATTTCTTGATATAAAGTAAAAGGAATTGCACTCACACTAGCACCCACATCACATAAGTCATGATAACAATGATCTCCTATTTTAACATAAACACTAGGCATGCCAACAACAGGTCTATGTTTATCTTTATTATTGGTCCTAGCAATTCTAGCAGCTTCATCACAAAATAAATAACATGCCCATCAATATTATCGACCAAGAGATCTTTAACCATAGCAATACTAGGTTCAACTTTAATTTGTTCAGGGGGTGTAGGTGTTATAGTATAGCTCTTATGAACCACAGTTGAAGCTTTAGCATGATCCTTTATCCTAACAGGAAAAGGTGGTTTCTCAATGTAAGCAGTAGGAATAACAGGATCAACATTATAAGTAACAGTTTCTTCTTCAACTTTAATAGGGTCTACTACTTTTACTTCAATGGGAGGATGATATTTAAACCACTTCTCCTTGGGGAGATCAACGTGAGTAGTAAATTATTCATAGAAAGAAGCTACTATCTCAGAGTCAAGTCCATATTTAGTGCTAAATTCACGAAAAGCATCGGTATCCATGAAAGACTTAACACAATCAAACTTAAGGTTTATACCTGACTCCTTACCTTCGTCGAGTTCCCAATCTTCAGAGTCATGTTTAATTCTTTTCCAATAAATCCCATCTGAATTCAATAGTCTTCTTCATAAAAGAACTAGTACAAGAAGTATCGAGAATGGATTGATCATTACGAGAAAGCTGAGCATAAAAATTATGAATAATAATTTCTCTTGAGAATTATTGGGGCATGATATAACATTGACTTAAGCCTCCCCCAAGCTTGAGCGATACTTTCTCCTTCACGAGGCCGAAAATTATATATATATAATTCCAATCACGATGAACCAGATGCATACGATAAAACTTTTGATGAAATTCCTATTTCAATCGGTTGTAATTCCAAGATCCAATATCATCACATAGCCTATACCATGTCAATGCCTTTCCCTTCAAAGATAAAGGGAAGACCTTCTTCTTGAAATCATCTTCAGGCAAACCTAGAAGCTTAAATAGTCCACAAACTTCATCCAATAGATTAGATGCATATTAGGATGTAGTGTTCCATCTCCTACATAAGGATTAGCTAGCGGTTTCTCTATCATACCCGAAGGAATTTCATAGTAAATATTTCCACTAGGTTCAGTAGGTTGAGGAGAAACTTCTTGCTCTACCGACTGCTACCTCTTGAGCATGTGTTGGTTTTCCCTTGAAGAGGAAAGGGTGATGTAGCAAAGTAGCGTAAGTATTTCCCTCAGTTTTTGAGAACCAAGGTATCAATACAGTAGGAGACTACACGCAAGTCACCTAGTACCTGCACAAACAATCAAGAAGCTTGCAACCAACGTGATAAAGGGGTTGTTAATCCCTTCACGGCCACTTGCAAAAGTGAGATCTGATAAAGATAATAAGATAAATATTTTTGGTATTTTTGTTGTATAGATTGCTAAATATTAAACGAGATGCGATAATAAAAAGAGATGCAATATAATAAGAAAGAGACCCGAGGGCCATAGGTTTCACTAGTGGCTTCTCTCATGATAGCATGTATTACGGTGGGTGAACAAATTACTGCCGAGCAATTGATAGAAGAGCGCATAGTTATGAGAATATCTAGGCAATGATTATGAAATATAGGCATCACGTCCGTGTTAAGTAGATCGAAACGATTCTGCATCTACTACTATTCACTACAAAAAAATACACTTCCATGATGATACGTGTTTGTCACAGTAGGTCAAGTTTTCTATCATGCACGTACATCCATGACAAATTTATGACAGAATCAAGATAGTCATACCTATGCTGTCGTAGAAGTGTTCCATGATATTACCAAAATTATCATCACGGAAGTGTCCACTTCCATGACGATAAATCATGCGTCACGGAAGTGCTTTTGTCAAGGGTGACTGACATGTGGCATCCACCGTAACGGAATGTCGTTAAGCTATCGGGTCCGGTTTTGGATCCGATAACCCGTTAACAGCCCCGACCAATGGGGATTTTCCATGTGTAAAATTATCATTGGCTAGAGGAAACACATGTCGGCTCACCGTTGGGACAGATGTCATCCACTCATTGGACCCAAAGCGCCTATGATACGTCGACACATGGCATGGCCCAACAAAGGCCCATTCCTGTGAAAAGGCCGGCCCGTTCAACTTGGTCAAAAGGTGGCGGGCCGTCCCACAACAAGCCTGTTAACGGCCTGTTCGCATATAGCCCATTTACAGCCCGCTAACCCAGGGCCCGTTTACGGCCTATCCGAATTAGGCCCAGTAGTGTCATCTGGGCCGTCCAATATAATTCCAGCCCGTTTTAACTTCCGGCCCATGACGTCTTTTGGCCCATATGAGGCCCTTAGTAACCCTCGGCCCATTAACGACCCATGGTAAAACTGGCCCGTAATGAATAGTGTATCACTTTATACCCATTAACGGCCCATTATTCCGTTCGGCCGTTTCCAGCCCATTTTATGTTTCGGCCTTCTCAGGGCCCATTTATTCTTGGGCTCATTTCCAGCATTCGTCTACTTTCGGCATGTTACTGTCATTTTCTGCTTGTGGGCCAAATACAGCCCGTGGTTACAGTCGACCCGTTTGTGGCCTGTTAATACATTGGGCCGTTTTCATAGCATCATCAAATATGACCTATTAATGACAGCCTGTTATGGTCGGCCCATGAACGGACGATTTCAACTCTAGCCCATTTACGGCCATAATGTGGTTTGTTATTGGCCCATGTTTGGCTAACCGATCATACGGCCCGTAGAAGGCCCATTGATGATACAACCCGTAGAAGGCCCATTGTGTCTACGCCCCGTAGAAGGCCCATTGTTTCTATGGCCCTTAGAAGGCCCATTGTTTCTACGGCCCGTAGGAGGCCCATGTTAACTACAGTAAATATGTAGCCCATTGTTAATGTGGCCTAGTTCTAAAAAATAGGTTATTGCGGCCACTAGCAAACCGCGGAAAAAGAACTGCACTAACTACAAGAAAACACATAAACAAGACAACGGAAATAAATAAACAAGCAACTTACGCTAGGCTATCACGGCTATTACACATATTACATCCACTGGGCATCAAAATTCGCCACAAGTGCAAATATAGGGAACAAAGCAGCATATAAACGCTGCAACAAAACAAGTCCAGAACTGAAACCACTTTAGAAGAGCTCAATAAACAATATCCTGGGTACCCATAATGCTGGCAAGATGCTTAGCAAGCTTATTAACTTTCTCTTGTTTGGCGCTTAAATCCTCTAGCACTTGTTGTTGCATCAGAAAGTATGCATCTGAATTCTGCAGGGACTTCCTCAGTCCTTCGGCTTCCTGTCGCATAACATCTGATCGATGTCTTTCAACTTGAAGTTGAGACTCAAGAAGCCGAACTGATTCAGACAGCGAGTTCGAAGAGCTGGTGCCAGCAGTAGTAGCCAGTAACTCGAACAGTACATCAAGACAAGACTTTGGGGTTGTCTTAGTGTCTTCAATATAGTTTTTATCATCTTTCTTGGAGAACAACAGGGATGTCTCACTATCTTGAACCTGATCTGCATTACTTCCTTTACCATTGCATAACGGGGTACTCTTTTCCAATATTTTATCCGCGTTCTAAAGGAGAAACAAACAAACACATCACATGTTTACAATGTATTATATGAAACTCATTTTGGTAAACTAGTTCAGTAGTAAGGTGGACATGATAACAACATGAAACAAACATATATCTATGTAGTATGGCACTGTATGGTATATATCATTCTAGTTTATGTTGCCAAATCAAGATAGATACAGTTTGAATCATATCTATTTAAGACAAAGAAGCATCGACAGAATATAAGTGTGGGAAACTACACAACAATAAAAACACTTGTAATGTGCATGGCATGAGAACATAACTGTTTATTCAATTGAAACTGAAATCAACATAGAGCAAGTTACAACAGCAAACACATTAAAGAAACAGGTTTAAAACATACGTGTCGGACCATTGGAGTTTCAATTGCATCCTTCAAATTTGAAATTAGTTGGTATGAGTAAATACAGTGATGCAAGAGCAAAGTAGTATGAACCATAGCTATGGAACCTGACTTGAGAATGATTCTTCTTCTGCTTTAAGAGTTGACTTGGGGTTCGGAGTGGTGGTCCTCGTGCTTTGGGCACTGCAGTTGCCTTACTAACTGCTCGTGTTTGGGTGCTCTATGGTGGAGACGGTGCAATGTCAACGGGAACCGGGTTATTATCTGCTGGGGTTGGGGTTAGAAGGGGTGTAGCTGGTTCTCTGTCCAACTGGGTAGGGGTACAATCTGCGTGAGTCTAGGTTATGTGTGGTGGGGCTGGTTCTTGGGAAAGTACAACCGTGGTTCATCTCCGTCAACGGGTAGCACGATCTTTTCTGAAGACCGTGTTTTTACTCCCACGGATACTGCCATCACCCCCTCTAATTGAAATGTCTGACAAACAAGAAAACTAATTGAATGTACAGACATTGTAAGATAGACAGGTGCAATGGATAGTAGGGAAGAAAACATGGCATGAAATAATTCAGATTTATGTTGTCTAACCAAACAGAATAACAGGACATAATTTCAAATATATGATGGCTAATTAAACAGGATAGCATGACACAATTTCACATGTATGATGGCTAACTAAACATGATAGAATGACATACTTCAAAATATGATGACTATGTAAACATGATGACATGATATAACTATATGATGTGTCTATTAAAGTGGTTGGCGTGCCATAAATCACAAACATGCCATCGATGGAAACATGATGGCATGATATAATTCACAGATAGAATGACATAATTCAAAATATGATGACTATGTGAACATGATGAGATGATATAACTATATTATGTCTTTAGAAATGGGTTGGCATGCCATAATTCAGATACATGTTTCCTATGTAAACATCATGGCATGATATAATTCAAATATATGATTTATATACTAAGGAAGTGAGCAGAGGGCAATCGCATATATGATGTGTCAACTAAGGAGATGGCATTCCATATCGTGTATATGATGTAAAAACTAAGCATTGCAATACAACATATGCATGATATGAGTAATATAACCCTGCCAAGTTTGAGCATACACCTCAGGGGGATAATAGGACTAGTCATCTGCCTCTGAATCCTCCTCTGAAGAGCTATCTGTAACCAGCAACATATCTGCTTCACCAGGTAGCATTGTCTGGTCTGAAGACCTTGTTCTCACTCCAGATTTCTCCATCACCAATTCAAATGGCTGATGCACAGGAAGAGCAGTTGAATATACAAACATTGTTGACAAAAGCAATGATAAATACAAAAAAGGACGACATGATATAATTCACATATATGACGCTTGGCTAAACAACATGGCATTGCATAATTCACATATATAATGCCTCGCAACAAGATAGCATTGCATAATTCACATATATAATGGCCCTGTTTGTTTCAGATTCTGGGACCAGATTCAGCTTTGCCAGTGAAGTTGAATCTGAAATCTGAAACAAACAACTATTTGAAATCAGCTTTGCCAGTGAAGCTGAATCTAGATTTGAGCCATTTTTAGTGCAATTTCCTGAAGCACCTCAAAGTGTATTTCGGTGGCGAAGCTGATTCCTAGAATCAGCTTCGACACTGAAGCGAATCCACAGGTGATTAAAATCCAAACGAAGCTAAAACAAACAGGGACAATGTCTTGAAAAAGATGGCATTGCATAATTCACATATATGGTAATTAGACACTAAACAGGTGGCATTCACACAAATCATGTCTAAACTAAGCAAATGACATAGCAATGCAAGATACCATACGCACGATATGAGCAACATAACCCTGCCAAGTTAGAGCATGCACCTCGGGGGGGGGGGGGATAGGACTGGTCATCTGTCTCTGAATCCTCCTCTGAGGAGCTATTTGTAATCAGCAAGACACGCGCTTCGTCAGATAGCATTGTCTGCTCTGAAAACCTTGTTTCCACTCTAGATTTTTCCATGACCATGCCAAATGGCTGATGCATAGGAAGAGTAATTGAATGTGCTAAAACTGTTGACAAATTTAACACGTAATAAAAAATGATGTCACGATATAATTCACATATAAGATGACTGGCTAACCAGGGTGGCATTGCAAAATTTACATATATGATGCCTGGCTAAACAAGATGGCTTTGCATGATTCACATATGCGATAAAGAAACTAAAAAGATGGCATTGACACAAAGCATGTCTAAACTAAGCAGATGACATCTTTGATGTATACAGTAAGCAATGCAAGGCACCATATGCATGATATTACCAACATCAGCATGCCAAGTTAGAGAGAAGACCTCATGGGGTAAATAGGAGTGGTCTTCTGCTTCTGAATCCCCCTTAGAATAGTTATCTTCCTCTTGATTATGATCTGAAATGGGTGGAGGGGGGCTGCCTTTGCGCCCACCATGGAGGGACGTCCGCATGAAATTTTATTGCCACGCAAGGCTCGTATCTTTTGCTCTACATGTTCAGTTCCATTGTGTACAATAACTAACATGCATAGGAATAAAACATAGTGATATTATGTAAGGAGTGCATGCACAAATCCAGAGTGAAGGTAGCAAACTGCGGATAGACCCAAAACCAGTGACAGCAGGCAGATAATAGCTTTAGTTAAAAAATACAGATAATGGCTCCTTTAATGTTTGTTTGCACCCAACATGAAACTCATAGTAGACACCCGAGATTAAGCAGATAGTAGACAGATAGTACTGATTGCTGCCCAAATATGTACCCCACAACCATTTAAAAACTCAAGTTTCAGCATAAGTTTGGACCTGAGTTGGAGTCTAATAGGTGAACACGATGATAAAGTAGCATGTCATCATATTAAGCGATGCATAACATAAGCAGACACAGAAGAGTGTGACCTCTCTTGCGGACCCGTGTAGTCCTCAAGGTCATCTGCTCAGTTGATGATGGTAATGCAGTTGTCGTGGCTGCCGGCGGCGGGGAAGAAGATCTGAGGCGGCGAAAGACAGTCTGGAGAGCGGATCCCTGCTGTGGTGAACCCTTCCATCGTTGGAGCAGCTGAGCTGGGGTGGAACACAGCACCACAGGAGCAGGACAAACCACACAAGGTTTTCTTTGACATATATCTGTAACAAAAGTAATTGTGTAAGGGCTTGTTTGAATTTGAGGATTCTAACAATGCAGGGATAGGAAATAGACAGGAATATGATAGGAATGCACGTGCAAAACAGAGAATTTAAAAACATAGGATTTCTGCCAATCTGGGTGTTTGGTTCACAAGAATTGGAAGATCACATGATGCAAAGAAGCATGGTGAGATTATGTCAAACCACAAGAAGTGTACAACCTCTTTGGTGAAGCCATGTCGATCTCAGCGTGATTGGGTTGGCCGGTGAAGATCCTCCGGCTGACTTGGCTGTCGGAGGAGGGGAAGAAGATCTTAGGTGTCTGGAGATGGAGCCCGAGGTACCGCTCTGCTGTGATGGAGGGTTTCGTGGTTGGAGCAGCTCCGGTGAATTGTACGACCCCGAGGCTGAAGCAGGACAAGAGAGACAACGTTAACCTAAGTGGAATTCTAATAGCATCTCCAATAGATGACGTAAAATACATAACCATAAAGTGCTAGATGTATACATCAGCCGCTCATCTCTGAACTTAACTGTCGAAACTGAATTTAATTGTCGAAACTGAACTTAACTGTCGAAACTGAATTTTGCTATCGAAACTGAACGCACTAGAGGTGAGGCTACAAGTCAGTCGACTGACTTTTTCATCTCTGGTCAGTCGATTTTGCAGCCATTGGATACGAAATCAAGGGCCTGCAGTTCATCTTCAACCTCCACCCCCCTGAGCCGCCAGCCACCACCGGCCAAACAGCCACCCCCCGCCGCCCCGCCCGCCCTGAAAACACTCCCCACCGCTGGTCCACCGCCGCCCCGGCCATCCCTGTAGCCCCCCCGTGCTGAGCTTTTTCTCCGGCGATCTCCACCCCACCGACCCACCACCGCCTGCGACCACCGCAGCCACCCTGAACCCTAAGATAAATAGTGGGGTATCTCTCCGGCGAGCCCCCTCCCTGCTGCGGCTGGTTCTTCCTTAACTCCGGCGAGCCCCCCTCCCCGCTGCGGCTGGTTCTTCCTTAACTCCGGCGAGCCCCCCACCCCCTGAAAATCGAATGACCCAAAAGTAGATTCAGTCGACTGAAGTGTAGCTAAATCGGAGCAGCATCCCAAGAAGGAGCAAGAGCAGACCAGGCAGGGGACTGAGAGCAAGAGCAGAGCAGCAGAAGCTCCTACTTATGTGGACGTCGCCGCCGAGGGAGCGATGCTGTGGAAGAAGTGGCCGGCGATGCTGTCGTGGATGGAGCCGCGTCATGTCGGCTCGGGACCGAGCTCCGGCAGCACCGTGAGATCAAATCAAGAGGAAAATGGGGCGATTAGTGTACAACCTCTTTGGTGGCGCCGATTAGGCCGCAGCTTCATCCGAGGAAACGGTGATGATGATGCTCTTCCGGTGGTGCAGGTGAAGACGGCGGTGTGGGAATGGAGGTGGCACGAAAGACGAGGGAAATGTCGGGGCAGCTCCTTGGAGGTGGAGGATAGGGTGGCTGAACCGGCGGGACGACCAGATCGACGATGGATCCTCATCCGGGACGGTGGATGAGGGACGTCGAGCTGTTGCTGTGGACGACGTCGTCGGGGAAGAGGCTCCGGCTGGGTGGCAGACGGAGGAGGGTGTGTTGCTTCATGGGTTTTGTCGGCCGAGGTGTACGAATGGGTGGGCGGATGGGATGGGAGTAGGAAACCATGGCTTAGGGACGCGCTTGTCCGAAATGTGGGGTAAGTTACAAAAGTACCCCCACCGATTTGAGGCGGTTCTTTCGGTTCAGGGGTATCACGGGCATTTCACGTGTCAGGATTTCATAGGAGGGGGTGTTTTCGCGCGCGTTGTAATTTTGGAATAGAAAGGCGCAGGTTGAGATGGAGGGAGTTTCAGAGCACAACGAGACAAAGATATATCTTAAATATTTCGGGCTAACAAGGCGCGGGTTGAAATTTCCGGACAAGCCTAACGTGTACTGTACCAAATCAATTCCACTACAAATGTCATTCAAAACTTTGAATTCATGTTATGTTCAATTAAAATATTTCACTATGTGTATAATGCATGCAACCTAGTACTCAAATGAACGTTTTAGCGCATTCCAAACGTATATACTACCGCTTCAATATGAACTAAATTTGAATTCGTTTCTCTATTTGAATAAGATCTACAATAATGATTGTTGTGAAGTCAAAGCATTTGAATTCGTTTCTCTGTTTTAATAAGATCTACAATCATCATTATTGTCAAGTTAAACCATTATTTGTGTTTATCTTCATAGCACACCACATGATTAGTCTCGAGTTACATATGAACTATGTGTACTATATGAACTCGAACTCGATTTTTTGAATCCACTTTATGTTGATTTCAAATCATAGTACATTTCAAGCTCTAGCTAGATCTTCACAAACTAAACCATGTCTCATATGTATAATGTGTTTATCACATTATGTATGGTGCCCCGCCCCCTACACCTACAAGTATTTAGATGTGAGTTGCAAACACCACACATTACCACAAATTCAAATAAAATGTGAGAATGTTCGATATATAGTATTGTTTAGATTGTTCGATATTTAGTTGTAAGATGCAAACGCTACACATTATCACAAATTCAAATAAAATGTGAGATTGTTCGATGTATAGTATGGTTTAGATTGTTTGACATTTAGTTGTGAGTGGCAAACGCCATGCATTATCACATTATGGTATAACATGTGCAAAACCACAACACGCGTATCACCGCTATATTCATGCATGCATATGTTTAAAACACTATGATCTCCTATTCAAATATATGAATCCACTTTCATATCAAATTATGATCTTTGTTTGTCTCTTACACCCACACAATCCTCTAACCTTTGTATCTACCACTAACTTCCTCTCGTGCATGCACACGCCCTCCTCGCCCCCCCTCCCTCAGCATTCTATCCATCATGCACATTCATTTTTTTCTTTAGGTCGTTCTCCCATAGTATCCACAACTCCTTTTGACACACACCGATCAATAAACCTCTCCAGCGATGTCTGCCTACAACATACACACGCACCTTCAGTCTCCTCCTTTATGTGTCCTTGCCTCGTGTCTCTCATACGGTCCCACACACGTGTAAACTCTCGCCCCTCTTTTCATCGATCTCACAACCGCACACTCCTCCCCCTATCTAGCTAGTAGCTGGGCCTCTCGCACCACCTCCTAGCTCCATTCTCCCTGTCTATCCGTCTCACCGGGCCTTATTTGCCTCTAACAAATGGACGTACACCGACTGATCTCCCGCTATACATATAGCTAGCTAGGTCCTTATAACTCGTTTTTCCCCACGCGTCGATCGATCTACCTCATTAGTTATGTCTCTCCCTTCCTCCGACAAACAACAATTGATCTACCGATCTAGTTAGGTTTGCTTACCAAACACATGGTTCCCCTTCATCATCCATGGATGTGTCCCGACAGATCTATCATGCCCAGGCACACATAGAAACACATCCCCACTCTTATTGATAATATTGCAGTTCCACCCTCAGTTTGTCTAGTAGGCCTCTCCCACCATCTTCAAGAAGCAACTCCATCACCCATCCAGCACTCTACCCCTCTCCCTCCCTCTCTGTCCTCTCTCTCTCTCTCCCTCTCTCTCTCTGTCCCATCCTATTTCCCGTCCTTGAGTTATGTATGGATGTCGACCGATTTCCCTCAAGACATAGCTGGGTCTCTCCTTCTCAACACATATACGAGTCATTCTACCTCTATAGTTAGGCCTCTGCCTACCCCTCCACCCACCCCCTCCCACACACACACACACACTGACACATCAAGCACTCTAGTCATGTCTCCCTACCACACACAAACTTGACCTATGCCCTCTGACGTTCCGGTAGCTAGGTCAGTCGCCCTATATCTTTCACTTGCACACACACACACACACAATTTCGATGGCTCTCTTCATCGATCTCGCACCCACCCACTTGATCCTCTCTTCAACTCTATCGATATCTATGACCCCTCCCTCTCTTCTCGTGGATCGCCCGACCCTCTATATATGATATGGATAGGCCTCCATTTCACACACATTGCATGCAAAATTTTGTTTGAGATGTCATCGACACATATTCCCAAAAATACATTCACGAAATCAACCTCCCCCCCAAACAAAAAACACTCACGAACGCATAAGCCATTTGTCTAGGTTTGTATCTCTAACACACACCCACATAGGTGGGGGACGTGCACGAAGAGAAGAGGTGCACACACGGTGCACGTACTCCCGTCTCTTTCCCAACCACACCCGCGCGGGTACACGGTGGAGCTCATTTCTGTACGAAAAGTCAACCCACGTGGTAATTTTACACGTGTACTGGTTGTCCACTAGATGGAGGGAGGATCGTCTACCACGGGTGAACAAACAAATTGCGACTTGACATGTTATGTTAAAAAAGAGGCAAACCATGTGGGGCCTACCTTAGAGGCAAGGCTCTATACACTGGAGTACTTTTGATGTGTCCCGTCAACTCGCAGAACGAGGAGAAGCTTGCTTAGTACTATGCCGTCTCCCCCGCCCACGGGCATAGTGGCTCGCAGGATGAGCTGAAGCTTGCTTACTACGCCTTACACCCGCTCCCTCGCCCACGCGCGCGGTGGCTCGCAGGACGAGGAGAAAATTTTACTAGTACTCCCTCCGTTTAGTCCTTGTTCCTACCTTGGTTAGAGAGATTATCATATTGTTTGAATATATGTCCTTTAGTAGATTTCAATATGAACTACTAGTACATACTCCAAACACTGATGTATATAGACGTATTTTAGAGTGTAGATTCACTCATTTTGCTCCGTATGTAGTCCATATTGAAACGTACGTAATAGTATGCACTCTCCCTCGCCCCTCGACCCTCACCACGTGGTGGACGTGCAGCAATTCATTCGGTCTCATATAGCCAGAACGATAGATTCACACTCTCTCGCACAAAACCATTGTGGCCACATCTCTAACATCCCGGCGGATCATGTCCGCCAGGGGAAGGGGTGGATGCTTAGTGTAGATGCGGTCGCCGTCGCCGATGGAGAAAACGCACTGTCGGCACGTCCCGATCAGGGGTCCCCGCCATTCTCTCTGACAAAGCCGGTGAGGTTGCCTTCGTCCATTGCTCACTGCCACGACCTGGGTAGTTGCCTCCTCCCGCCGCCCTCCTCTACGTTGAGCTACATCCCGACATCCCTCAGGTACAACTCGCTTTACAACCGGCTTGCACCACTACTCCAGCTGCCCTCATCACTCCATGTGGATATTTCTCTACTTCTTTGCCCCGCACATACCTCTATTGGCTTCTACGTACTGTATTTGTGATGAGTTTATGTCTCATCGACTAGTCCCAGTAATCTTATTCTAATCACGCTTCTTCAATTTGTTTGCCACAGGGATGCTCATCTCGATTTTGGTGAAATTGCAAAAAATGATCCGATGGTCAAAGGGTTGCAAACTTCATTTCTTAGGAAGCACCGATGTTGCCAGCAAATTAAAGCCTGGATAGGCTTTACGGTTCAAGGGCTTGGTACTGCATGGATCGCTTTTTCTTTAGCTATCTCTGTTTCAGTGGCTAGGGACTACATGAGTAGTAGTAGTACTGTACGCCTTACGCCCGCACCCTCGCCCACGCGCGCGGTGGCTCGCAGGACGAGGAGAAAATTTTACTACTCCCTCCGTTTACTCCTCGTCCCTACTACCTTGGTTTGAGATATTATCATATTGTTTGGAATATATATATGTCCTTTAGTAGATTTCAATATGAACTACTAGTACATACTCCAAACACTGATGTATATAGACGTATTTTAGAGTGTAGATTCACACATTTTGCTCCGTATGCAGTATAAAGTTGAGACACTTATTTTGGAACGGAGGGAGTACATATTTGCTATGATCTGTCAATCATTGAGATGCAATAGCATGCATGTTAGTCTCCTTTGTATTTGATGAAATGTTGCAACCGGCAACCTTGGACGCAAGATACATGTAACAGAAGCTGGAAGCTTCATAGCATTGTCCTATCTCGTTGATAAATTACAATACGTACTATACAAGTACTTCCTCCATTCCTAAATATAAGTCTTTATAGATATTTCACCGTGAACCACATACGGATGTATATAGATGCATTTAAGTGTAGATTCATTCATTTTGTTTCGTATGTAGTCCACCTAGTGGAATCTCTACAAAGACTTATGTTTAGGAATGGAGGGAGTACTATGTAAAGAGTTAGGTGTCGCACGGTGTCCTGAAAATATGGTGATAGTGTGATGTGGGCCATGTAATCACTGAGCCTGCGTGTTTTCACTGCTCTTGCACTCCTCCACCGTAAGAGTGGAGAAAATTGTAATCTAGTAGTACCTCCTTTCGCCGAAAGCGTGGGACATCCAGCAGTCCTACCACCTCATTAATAATGACCAATGAGCCGTCAAATCACATAGACCCAGCAGTAAGTTGGACGGACGAAGCAGCCATCACTCTTGAATCTGCTTCTCCCTTCAACGCAGGCGCCAGTGAGAGGTCGCGTCCGCTCTACCCGGGCATGAATGCGGCACCGATTCTTTTGAGCGGCGCTGACCGTTTCGGGCGGGAAGCGCGCGGGCAATGGTGGGGCTTTGGGTGGGCCAGGCTGGTCAGGAGCGGGCGTGGCAGCTGTCCGCCTGTCCCTACCGGATGCCCGGAAACGAGAGGATGCACCGACTCTCGCGGCTAAAATCGTACACAACACACCATCTCTCTATAGGAGTAGGTCGATCTGTCGCTCTCTCTAACACACACATGCTGTTAAACACACACACACACATGCACAAACAGGTTCATAGAATAGGAAAATCATGCGAGTGCGAAGCCACAGGAAGTGAGATACAAATGGAGTATGTACAAGAAGAGAATAGGTGACGAATATTCCATCAAACCTGGTCTGAGGAGTAGTACTCCCTCTGTCTAGGTGTTAAGTCATCCTACAGAAATTAGATATTCCCAAAATGTTTAGGCGTCGTCCATTAACTTCGCATCTCAATCCCCTCCTGGCCTCGTTGCTAGCGAGCGTTGGGATCCTTAGCAAGAACAGCTTATAGCATAGCCGGGCAAGGTTAGGCATTTGGAACTGTTAAAATATGTTAGCTTTTGTGGGCCAGTTAGCTTGGGTGGGCTAGAAAAACCTTGCTAGCTCAGGAGAGCCAGATCGGCTCGCTTCCGACGGCAAACTTCGCGTAGTAGTAACATACACTAGTAACATATGCATGTTGTACTAGTCCAAGTTACTCACCACTATGACCAGCCTAAGCAATGTAACCAAACACTCCTTACTCTGCCTTGTTATCTCCCCCGGAAACCCAGTGCGTGGAGCGCAACTACGCGTTGATCAGTCAAGAAATCAAAGTCGGCTTGCAGGCGAGTTAATACGTGGCCCTGCATGCTAGCTAAAATGGCATCTCTTAGTTGTTTGGATTAATTGTTGCGTTTAGAGACAGAAATCAGGGCTTTGATTTTGGAGGAAGGACCGGTCAAGTTTCTCCTTCTCCTCCAATCTGCTTGCACCTTGGTCCCGTTGCACCTTCTAATGTGACTTATTACACCTAGACGGAGGGAGTCGTACGAGATACGGTGGCACACTGACTTAGGACGAATACAAGTGCCCAAAATTGTGTGCATGTTATAATAAGGATTCACTTAAAATAGTACGTGAGCGAATAGAGGTATCAATTGGACAGTGTTCCCGAGCAGTAGCGAGATGTGTGAGGTAATATACACCGCTATCGCTTTTACTTTTTTCTTATTAATTTGTTTGTTTCACCCTATGACTGGTGGGACCCAACGTACTACGTGGAGAGAGGTAAGGTGACTAAGGCTGCATTATTTTTGCACCACTATGGATCGTCTTACCACCAAAGCCACATGACACAATTATGATTTAAATCCCAATGACTCCCACACACAAAAAAACACGGCATGCTTGTCACACGAATGCAGGAATGTATAAAACGTTATTTTTCTCTCGTTGAACATAATGGGAGGGTTGTGTAGCTGGTTAGCCTGTTCACTCATCAAACTTGAGGTCTCGGGTTCGATAACTACACTTGAGCATAATTCGTGCCAGGAGGATTCTTTGACTGGTCAAAATGGATGGATACGGAGATATACGATCTCGTAGTGACCGTATAATCACCTCATCACGTATAAGCTGCAGCCTCGGTGCTTGTTTTCTAGGGTTTGCACTCCTCACACTCTCTCCAGTATATATATACACGCTGGAGCCTCAGCGCTTGTAGTTGCTCTCTTCACACTCTCTCACCCTCTCCAGATCTAAACAAGACTTTGTTAGCCTCTCTCTCTCCCCTCACTATTGGTCTTCTTGTAGTTTCTCTCTTCACACTCTCTCACCTTCTCCAGATCTAAACAAGACTTCGTTGGCCTCTCTCTCTCTCCCCCCTCACTGCTGGTCAAAGAGCCGGAAGGATCCGTCCGCCGGGAAGGGAGGGAGGCTTAACGCTGTCGCCGTCGGCGAGGGAGGGAATCCACTACCGGCGCAACTGTTCACTTTCACCCAGCGGCGGCGCGGGAGGGCCGCTGACCCCTTCTTCTTCGCCACCGTACGTAGTGTGGGTCAAACGGCCTCCGGTCGCCCACCGAACCACACCCCAAGAACCTTAAGGTATAATTTACTTATTCCACATGCATTGCTCTAGCTGCATGTGTGCTTTTTCCGCTTCTGCACTCGAATCTAGGTGTTGGATCAAACAGGAAAGTAGTGGGGAAAGTTGTATACCATGAATCTAGGACGTAGTTCAAAGAGGAAAGGAATGGGGAAAGTAATGGGAAAAGTTGTATAGCATGAATCTAGGACGTGGTTCAAAAAGGAAAGGAAGGGGAAAGTAGTGGGGACAGTTGTATCGCATGAATCTAAGACGTGGTTCAAAGAGGACAGGAATGGGGGAAAGTAGTGGGGAAAGTTGTATAGCATAAATGTAGGACGTGGTTCACAGAGGAAAGGAAGTGGGGAAAGTACTAGTACACACTGTCTATCCAGCACCTACGTTGGTCAAAAAGGCAAAACAATGACAAACGCAGTACGCACATCTGTAACGAACTAATCTTTTGTTTTGGGGGACAAGGCTGTAGAGTTTGAGCAGGACTAGATTTGCTGCGCTCACATAGGGAAAGGTGTCTAAAGATAACAAAACTGGGACCAACACAAATATGCTCCTTGGTTGTTTGTTCTTTGTTGCAACAGACTATGCATCACCCCAGAACATCGGTAGATGCACATGGTGCTGATGCGTCCACTGTCTCATGCAACTCTTTAGCTGTTGTTAATCTAAGGCCCTGTTTGGTTAAAAACTCCCTAGTCCCTACCTGCTTGGTTCTAGGTACTAAACATGGACTAGAGGTTATTAAATGACTTGCTAAAAGACCATGTTACCCCTAGTAATGAACTAATAGAGACAAGGTGCGATGTGTGGCAGGGAAACTGTTGGAAAAAGTCCCAAAAAGACTCTCCCTCGGGGTCTTCTTTCTTTAGTCCCAAATGCCCACTTTTAGTCCCTAAAAGTCCCACCTGTTTGGTTTAGATGGGACTGACACGGAGTTTTTTTTAGTCCCTCCACCAAAATGTCCCTGTAAACAAGCACCCTCTAATAATGCCGCTGGAAAATTGATGCAATGCCACAGTTAAAAGCAAATTACATGTTTAAGGAATTTTATTGTTAATATAATCTCTCTGTTTATATTAATCAATGCCACCGTTTGAGAAATGCTACTGTCTTGCTTTCTTTCCCATTTAGATAAGGTAGATGCTTCTTTTTGTTGGCTTCTATGTCATCCATCGTTATTGACCACTAGTTGTTTCCTTTGCACCTCTGTGTAAACAGGGTTATCTACTTCACCTCGTTGCCATTGTGACCTTTTGTTGCACTGCACAAAACACTTTTGTTTGAAGAGTGTTTTATGCAGTTCAACCAAAATGTCACACCGACAACGTTGCTTGATTGCTTGATCTTACTGGAACTGCACAAGAGGAGATCTTACTTCCTATCCGTGTTGGCAAATTTGGTTCAGATCTTCTTCTTGTGAGTTGTTTGAATTCCGCGTCATGAGAGGTCTGTACTAGCCTTCTTTCACATGATTCTACAGTGTGCTTTCATATGTTGGGCTACTTGTACGGTAATGTTGCTTGATTTTAGTGAACTGCACAGATGGAGACAAGACTTCCAATCTGTATGTGCACCGCAATATCCCATTGAGGTAAGATAAGGATATTTCACAACTGTTGGCCTGTATTTTGCCACTTTCATCAGAAAATTAATGTCATTGTTTAGTGCTATACTTATGCAACCTAATTGACATGCCAAATATTACATTGAAGGGGAAGCTTGTCTGTTATTGAACCAAGTGATGAAGGGGAAGAACAAGCAGAAGAAAAACAAAAATCAACTCCTGGTGCTGTAATGAAGCACTGGAACTGTGATGACACAAGTAATGATATAGTTTTGCATCTTAATTTATTGCTATGGCTGGAACAAGCAATTGTTTTTCCATTGATTTGATGCCACTCTTAATGTAATACGTAATTATCTCTACTTGTGCAAACAGGGATCTTCTTTGAAGATACCATATATTTTAGTGGAACTGCACAAGAAGATGTTGGAAACATTAATCTAATCATGGAGTATATAGTAAGCATGGCCACCATAGTAGATAACAACAGATGGTTCCAGAGAAGTGCTTCATCTGTATGCTCTACACAATAAGCCTCCTAACAAAGGTTGGTACTCCCCACTGATTTCATCCATATGATTGAGCTTTGTCATCTCTATTGGTGTTGTGCTACTGTTTAGATACTATCATAAAAAGTGGTATTATCCTTGAGAAGTGCTTCATCTGTGCTGTTTTAAATATTTCCTTTCCTTTTTCGAGCAAACAGGGATGCTAGCATTTAGTTATCCTCTTGTCTTTGCACAACAGGATCATCCTCCTCTGAAGAAGAATATGGAGCACGTGAAGTGACTAGTTCCTATTATGCCGGGATGAAGAAGCCCTGTCTATCTTCTCATCAGAAGGAGCAGTTGAAGGATGGTTACATTACCCCCCACAAGACCAAACTAACTTCAGCTCAGAAGGACTGACAAATCTCCATTTTCTTGTTGTGATGTGCGAGTACAATGTTGTTCTAGGATTTTTTTCCGGTGAGTTCCATTTTTCTAAAAGTGTGCTCTACATGGACCATGTAGGTGCCTGTTTAAACTGTCAAGTCATAGTACAGTTTGCTTTATACTAATCACTTTTTTGTATTTGTGCAAACAGGGGTGCTCAGCTTGATTTCAATAGGAACTGCACAAAATGTTCATGAATACATCGAATCATTCATTTCCACCACAAGAAAGGAGGTGCCGATAAGTTCAAGGCATTGCAACATATAAGGGCGAAATCATACAAGCTACACGCGAATTTGGTTGATTTTGGTGGAACTGCACAAAAAGAACAACAGATTTATTTAGCACGAGGTTCCATGTCAATGTTCGAACTGATGGCAAACCCTGCCCATTCCACAATCGTAGGCATTTGATATTTTGGAATGGGAAAACCTTGTCAAATTTTGCTCATTGATTTTAGCAAGAAGACATGCGTTTGATATTTTCATATTGGACACCCTTTGCTGTCAGCAACGTCGATCCATTTTTTCTTTATTCTTTAGTTGTGAAGTAAATATTGGCTCTGACATGTGAATCGCTGAGATGCATAATCATCAATTGTTTTGAATGTTCTCTATGAATTGACAGGCCTGTGTGTTTGATTGCAATGTACAAGAACGCTAAAAAGCTGCTCAAACTCTTTGTACTCCTTCTGTTCCTTTTTACTTCGCACATTGTGAAAGTGCATACTTTTTTCTATAAGATTGGTCAAAGTAGAGATACTTTGACTGCAGACAAAACTTGTATGCAGACTAGAAAGGACCGGAGGGAGTACATGTGAAACTGCTGCAAATGAGGTGATCACCCTGGGAATAATGCTAGTACGTATTGTTTTGCATGTTCATCCAATGTCGGTGATACAAGAATTTGAACTAATCGAAATAAATTCATTCATACACGGTCGGATTTCATATAAACATGCCAGATTTCATTACATTTCATACATTCTTCAACTAAAAAGGGGTGCGCTGGAGGTATAATTAATTAACCGAAGCTACCCACCTGTGTCCGACTAAGCCGAACAGAAGCTTCAGTGACTTAACTGCAGGTGCAGTTGCATAACTGACATGTGGCCCAGATGCCTGTTGGGCCCACGTGTCAGTCAGCCAACTGCACCGGCAGTTAAGTAGAAGCAGCGTCCTTCTCCAACATAGCTCTCTGACTCCACGTCGCCGCCAAGAAGCTAACTGGCCGTCAGTGGTCAACCCGCATAGATTGTCATAGCGATTAGGGAAACTAGGAGCCCAATGATCAGGATCCCCACATGACAAACACCTTTCTTATTATCATTCTTCTTCTGGAAGTTCGTGTGTTGCACAACCTTGTTCTTCCCATCAAACTTTGATTTACCATCAAACTTTCCCTTGTTCTTAAACTTGTGGTGCTGGAAGTTCTTCTTCTATACTAGATTGGCACTAGATCCTCCTTCAATTCCTCGAGCACGTGCGTCCTTTGCTCTCGCCTTTTCTTCCACATCAACAGTGCCAATGAGATCCATGAAGGAGGAAGCTTAGTGATGATACCTCCGGCAGCAAACTTGTCTTGTAGTATACAACTGAAGTGCTCAAGTTCTTTAGCAAATGACTGTATATCATGAGCTTCCTCAACCATGGAGCGCTCTTCAATCATCCTGTAATCATAGAATTGCTCCATGATGTATAGCTCAGTGCCAGCAACCGGAGGGTAGCAGCGGTGGCCTTACTTGGACCCGAGCGGCGGCGACCTACCGTGTTCTACTCTTCCTCGTTTTCTGTGTGGCGCGGCCTCATTGGCAGCAGGGCGAGGCCTTGGCGGAGCCCGTGATGTCCTCTATCTCATTGCCGGCGGGCGGCGCCTCGGCGGAGAGGGGGAAATCCTCCCCCTCGTTGCCAGCAGGGTGGGGCCTCGGCGGAGCCGGCGGTGTCCTCTGCCTCGTTGTTGGCGTCGCAGGGCCTCGTCGACACCAGCGGAGCGGCGACTTGTCGGAGCCGGCATTTCCACTGCCTCATCCTCGGTCTCGCCAAATAGCGCCTCGCCCACTTCATTTCCCTCTTTGTAGGTGGCCGCAGCTTCCGCCACCCGCATGCGGTACTGCCAGTGATCGAGGCGGCCCTCGCGGGCGGAGTGGTACAAGTCGAGCAGCGCCTCCTGCTCCGCCCGCTCTACGGCGATCTGCTCCTCCGCCTGCAGGTGCTCCTGGAGGAGATGGTGGTTGTAGGCAGCTTCGGCCTACGCCTCCCGGAACTGCTCCTCACGCTTTTGCCTCACCGTGTCCATATATTGGGCACGGGCCTCACGGATGGTCATTGTGCAATGCACCGGCGAGGATGGCGTGGAGGAGGGGGTTGGCGCCGGATCGTCGACTACCATGTTCTCCATTAGGACGTCGTCGTCCTCCGGCAGCTTGCCGGCCACCCAGTCAGCAGCAATGGCTGCCACCTCCTTGTGGTCCGTCGTCCGCCCGTCCCAAAGAGCGCTGGAGCGCGAGGAAGCCATGGTGGGCAGTAGTGGTGTGGATAGGAAGAATAGGAACGGATGCAGATGACTGTGGCTATGGCTGGCACAACAGTTTATATAGCAATGGTGGGCGACAGAGGGTTGGACGTGTGGCGCCGGAGTAGCCGCCACGGCAACCGCGTATCATTAATGTGGGCGGCAGAAGGACGGACGGACGGCACTTGTGTCATTTGAAGGCGAAGCAATCGCATGCACCGGGAAGCGGGGCGGGCGGCGCTGACCTTTTCGGGAGGAAAGCGTGCGCGGGCGAGGGAGGCGGTCTGGGTGGGCCAGGGCAGTCAGACTCGTGCTTGATAGTGGGTCGGTCTAGCAGCCGGACATGCTGGCTCGCCAGCTACCTCGCCGAGCTGAGCAACGACAATCAGACGATGGACTTAGCTTCCGACCAAGAGCCGGCGCCACTGTCCAAGCCGGTTCATGATGTGTTCACCATAGAACAGGTGAAGCCGCAGTTTGACGCCCTAATGGCGGAAGAGCTACCAGCGCAGGAGGACCTGTGCTGCAACCTCCGTCTCCTCAACAAGCACCGGTGAACAAGCGAACGACAATGCCATCGCGGACATGTGGCCCTATGATCCTGGCTTCCCGAATGAGCAGCACGCGCTATATCAGACCATCTGTAGGGCCCACGAGGCCCTCTCCGTCGTCCTTCGAGTTGTTGCACTCGCCATGGCGCCACAGTCTCGTGTTGTCAACATGGTCAACGGACATGAGGATGAGGAGATGACTTTACTTGGAGAGGATGACAGTGGGGACCCACCAGGGCCATAGCTGCACGTATGCAAGTGCCTCCTTATTAGTATATAAAACTATAATTTTTTTTGCTTCCTACAGGTTTTCGGACATCACGGTCCCACACCATTGTCAACCCATGTAGTCAATAAACGAGAGAATTGCACAAGAAGTGGCCGACAGCTGGGAGCAAGCAGCTCGAGCAGTATTTGTGTTTTTGAGGTGTCAACACTGCAGAGCTTTTCTTGAGCGATGTTTAGCCTAGATATTATTTTTTCTCGTCTGAACAACAACAAAAACATCAATGCAGCTACTAACTGGGCGGGCTGTGGCCCGTCTAGCCCATGCCAGATATCCAGCCCAAATATCAATTTTTTTCAAGCTGAAAATGGCTAGCCCAGCTATACTTTTTTTAGGAATACCCACGCAAGGTCAAGTTGTTATTCTTAGCCCCGCTGGGCTGCAAATCTTTCCTAGGAGGGATTCATTAGGCTTAACAAGAAAATGGGCTTTAAGAAATAATAAATGGGATGTAATTATAAAAACTGGGCAGTAACTATAAAAAATGCACCAAACACGTAATTACTTTATAAAATATCATTTTTGGATACTGAAAATTTTAATTTCATTAATTGTTGCGAGCGCAATGTTTCGTTGTATTTTTACGTAATATAAATTTATATTGAAATTGTATTTAATCTGACTAAAAATTTCGGGATAAAAATATTTCGGATCCCATCAAAATGTGAGAAATTTTATTGAATTCTGTTTGGAACGGTTGGTTGAAATGGGCTGTACTTTTAACAAACTGTAAGTGGGCTGTAGTAAATTCTATTAGAATTCAAAAATTGGCTGCAAATTCTTACAAATCTCAAATGGGCTATAAGTTCTTTGCCACACACTTGTGGCCTTACTAAGTTGACGCGTCCCCTCAAAAAAAGAGAGTTGACGCGTATGCAAGGCTTTGTCAACTTATAGCCAACACACGGTTCTAGCAGCAGTGGCCGTTGGATGTCCATCCAACGGATGCCGTGCTTATTCTTCAATCTCGGATATTCTAGCTTCACCCGCCCAAAAAATGATTCCTCCTGCTGACATCTGTGGTGCACTATTTCGGAAGCTAACATGTGGGCCTACTAAGTTGACGCGTACCAAGGGCTTTGTCAACTTAGTCAATATAAACGATTCTAGCTGTAGTGACCGTACGATGTCCATCCAATGGCCGTCATGCTTCTTCAACCTCTGGTCTTCTTGCTCCAGCCGCCCAAAGCAGCACCGGTCGTGCCACCTGCTCCTGCCTCCTATGGCCGGCTGTGCTACCGCGCAGGCCTCACCGCCCCCAACTACTCCCACCGCTGGCAAGGGCATCCCTCCACTCACCCACACCCCCTGTTATTCTGTGGCGACGACAGCCTCAGACCGCAGCTGAACCAGTGAACCCTCGTACTCCTCGCCGCGTGGGCATCCTCTGTCGCGTCTTCCCTGGCTCCACGTCGTCCCCTTCCAAGGCCTCGCCGTCGTCCACTACCCTGGTGCTCTCAGCGCGGCGTGGTCAACATGGTCAAGGAACGACTTCCATCGAATGAGTACTGTACGTGGAGAGGCTGACAGCTGGGTCCACGGCAGCCGCAAGGAAGTTCCTCCTTATTACGCAGAAAATAATTATTCCTCCACCTGACAGCAGGGACCCAGCGGACAGGCCATTGTATTTGGCAAAAAACGTTTCCCCCTTGACTGCTGGGACCCACCGGACGGGCCATCATATTTAGCAAAAAAACGTTCCCCCCGCTGTCAACTCGGACCCATCGGAGGTGCCTCCTTATTACGCACAAAAAAAATCAATACTCCCCCTGCTAGTTGGGACCCACCTTGTTGGGAGGCTGACTTGTGGGCCTACTAAGTTGACGGGGACGGAGTGCTTTGTCAACTTAGTCAATATGAATGATTCTAGCTCCAGTGATCGTACGATGTCCATCCAACGGCCGTAGTGCTTCTTCAACCTCTGGTCTTCTTACTCCAGCCGCCCAAAGCAGCACCGGTCGTGCCACATGCTCTTGTCTCCCGTGGCCGGCTGTGCTGCCGCAGAGGCCTCACCGCCCCCTAATATTCCCACCGCTGGCCAGGCCCTACGGCGACGGCAGCCTCACACCACAGCCGAACGAGTGAACCCCTCGTACTCCTCTCCGCGCGGGCTTCCACTGCCGCGTCTTCCCTGGCTCCGCATCGTCCCATTCCTAGGCCTCACCGTCGTCCACCACCCTAGTGCTCTCGGCGCGGCGTGGTCAACATGGTCAAGGAACGACTTCCATCGGAAGAGTACTGTACGTGGAGAGGCTGACAGTTGGGTCCATGGCGGCCGCAAGAAAGTGCCTCCTTATTACGCGCAAAATAATTATTCCTCCACCTGACAGCAGGGACCCACCGGACGGGCAGCTGTATTTCACGAAAAAATGTTTCCCCCTAACAGCTGGGACCTACTAGCTACATCTTCGCACGCAAGGAAGTGCGTCCAGGCAAAAAAAATGATTCGCCCCCCTGACTGCTTGGACCCACCAGCTACATCTTCGCAGGCAAGGAAGTGCCTGACAGTCGGGACCCACCTGGTCAAAGCATATGTAGCATTGTCATTCTGGTCGCGAACGTGTACGTACATACTGGTTGATGTAGAGGCGCGCACGTGTCGTAGTAGAGGCGCGCACGTAGCATGTACACGTATGTATAGCAGCCAGTGTGCAAGAAAGAAAATACACCCACGTACGTACATACAGGTAGGGTCTCGAACACCTACTCACGCATACATACGGCGAGGGCTCGTGTACATGGCTGGGTTGGAACGGAGAAACTATGTCGTCGTCGTGTTCATGGGGAGCCAACCGGCTGGGTCGGAACTGGATGCATCGTCGTGTTCATAGGGAGGGCTTGGACGGAATAGCCGATGGAAACGAGGCCTAGCGTACCGCAGAACGGAGAAAACGGCCTTGTGTTCGACTGGCCACTGTCGAAACAGGATCCTGTTCATCGGGAGGGGTCTGGCGTACCGCAAAACGGAGGAAACGGACCTCCTACGGTCGAAACGGGGGTCCTGTTGACCGGGAGGGGTGTGGCGTACCACAAAACGGAGGAAACAGACTTGTGTTGGAGTGCTACGGTCAAAACGGGGGCCCTGTTCATCGGGAGGGGTGTGGCGTACCACAAAACGGGACTCCACGGGATACTGTTCATCTCCACCGTCGACCCCCTCCAGCCTCCACGGGCTACTGTTCATCCACCGTCGACCTCCTCCAGCCTCCACCTGCGACTGTTCATCCACGGGCTCCTGTTCATCCAGCCTCCACCGTGCGCTACTCCACCGACAATTGTTCAACCAACCCTCTCCACGGGCTCCTGTTCAACCACCCCTCCACGGGCTACTGTTCATCCAGCCCTCCACCGTCTACTGTTCGTCCTGCCCTCCACGAGGTGGTCCTGTTCATCCAGCCCTCCACGGGGTCCTGTTCATCATGCCCCAACCGGCTCGATCGATCGGGGTCATGTTCATCCAGAGGCAACACCACGGGGTCCTATTCATCCATCCCCACCGGGAACTGTTCATCCAAACCCCCCAGCAACGCTCACTGTTCATCCAGAGGCAGCATCGATCGGCTTCAGTTAGCAACAATAGCGAAGGAATCGCTCGATCGGGTTCAGTTAACAGCCATCGATCGATCGCTCGGGTTCAGTAACGCGTAGCCTGCAGTGCAATCGCTCGGGTTCAGTTAGAGCCCAACGCCTCGCACCCACGTGCGTGCATGTACAAGAGAAACGCGCATCGCACGGCCCCAACCACCCACCGTAACCGGGAACACCCCGATATTTTCCTCGCCCTCGCTTCTACCACGGTTTTTTCCATCATGGACGACACAAAGAATGTCATGCAGCTACGTCTCCGGCCCGCCCAGGACGAAAAGCCCATTTTCTGTCATGATTTTTTGTCATAGAAGTAGGACCCCACCACATCTATGATGATACCAGGTTTTGTCACAATTATCGTCATAGAAGTGTCATAAGTATGACAGAATTTATTTCCGTTTGGCCCAAAAAGTCACAGACGTGTCTTTTTTTTGTAGTGATTACTCCACACATCGACCGCTATCCAGCATGCATCTAGAGTATTAAGTTCATAAGAACAGAGTAATGCTTTAGGCAAGATGACATGATCTAGACGGATAAACTCAAGAAACATTATATAAATCCCATCTTTTTATCCTTGATGGCAACAATACAGTACGTGCCTTGCTGCCCCTACTGTCATTGGGAAAATACACCGCAAGATTGAACCCAAAGCTAAGAACTTCTCCCATTGCAAGAAAGATCAATCTAGTAGGCCAAACTAAACCGATAATTCGAAGAGACTTGCAAAGATATCAAATCATGCATATAAGAATTCAGAGAAGAACCAAATATTGTTCATAGATAAACTTGATCATAAATCCACAATTCATCGGATCTTGGCAAACACACCGTAAAAGAATATTCCATCGAATAGATCTCCAAGAACATCGAGGAGAACTTTGTATTGAGAACCAAAGAGAGAGAAGAATCCATCTAGCTCATAACTATGGACCCGAAGGTCTGTGGTAAACTACTCACACATCATCGCAGAGGCTATGGTGTTGATGTAGAAGCCCTCCGTGATCGATTCCCCCTTCGGCAGATCGCCGGAAAAGGCCCCAGATGGGATCTCACGGGTATAGAAGGTTGCGGCGGTGGAAAGGTGGTTTCATGCCCCCCTGAATGTTTTTAGGGTATAAGAGTATATATAGGCGAAAGAAGTACGTCGGTGGAGCCACGAGGGGCCCACGAGGGTGGGGGCGCGCCCTCCTACCTCGTGGCCGCATCGTTGCGTCTCTAACCTCCATTCTAAGTCTCCTGGATTGTGTTTGTTCGAAGAAAGATCATCGCGAAGGTTTCGTTCCGTTTGGATTCCATTTGATATTCCTTTTCTGCGAAACACTGAAATAGGCGAAAAACAGAAACTGGCACTGGGCCTCCAGTTAATAGGTTAGTCACAAAAATAATATAAAAGAGCATATTAAAGCCCATTAAACATCCAAAACAGATAATATAATAGCATGGAACAATAAAAAATTATAGATATGTTGGAGACGTATCAACATCCCCAAGCTTAATTCCTGCTCGTCCTCGAGTAGGTAAATGATAAAACAGAATTTTTGATGTGGAATGCTTCCTAACATAATTTTCAATGTAATTTTCTTTATTGTGGCATGAATATTTAGATCCAAAAGATTGAAGATAAAAGTTTAATATTGACATAAAAATAATAATACTTCAAACATACTAACCAAGCAATTATATCTTCTCAAAATAACATAGCCAAAGAAAGCTCATCCCTACAAAATCATATAGTTTGGCCATGCTTCATCTTCGTCACACAAAATGCTCCTATCATGCACAACCCCGATGACAAGCCAAGCAATTTTTTCATACTTTAGTATTCTCAAACTTTTTCAACTTTCACGCAATACATGAGCGCAAGCCATGGACATATCACTATAGGTGGAACAGAATATGATGATAGAGGTTGTGTGGAGAAGACAAAAAAGGGAGAAAGTCTCACATCAACGCGGCTAATCAACGGGCTATGGAGATGCCCGTCAATTGATCTCAATGCGAGGAGTAGGGATTGCCATGCAACGGATGCACTAGAGCTATAAATGTATGAAAGCTCAACAAAAGAAACTAAGTGGGTGTGCATCCAACTTGCTTGCTCACGAAGACCTAGGGCATTTTCAGGAAGCCCATTGTTGGAATATACAAGCCAAGTTCTATAATGAAAATTCCCAATAGTATATGAAAGTGACAAAATTATAGACTCTCTATCATGAGGATCATGGTGCTACTTTGAAGCACAAGTCTGGAAAAAGGATAGTAACATTGTCCCTTCTCTCTTTTTCTCTCATTTTTTGGGCCTTCTCTTTTTCTAATTTGGCCTTTCTCTCTCTCTTTTTTTATTTCCTCACACGGGACAATGCTCTAATAATGACGATCATCACACTTCTATTTATTTACAACTCAAAAATTACAACTCGATACTAGAAGAAAATATGACACTATATGAATGCCTCTGGCGGTGTACCAGGATGTGCAATGATTCAAGAGTGACATGTATAAAAATTTATGAGCGGTGGCTTTGCCACAAATACGATGTCAACTACATGATCATGCAAGGCAACATGACAATGATGAAGTGTTTCATAATAAACATAACGGTGGAAAGTTGCATGGCAATATGTCTCGGAATGGCTAGGGAAATGCCATAATAGGTAGGTATGGTGGCTGTTTTGAGGAAGATATAAGGAGGCTTATGTGTGATAGAGCGTATCATATCACGGGGATTGGATGCACTGGCGAAGTTTGCACCAACTCTCGAGGTGAGAAAGGGCAATACACGGTACCGAAGAGGCGAGCAATGATGGAAGGGTGAGAGTGCGTATAATCCATGGACTCAACATTAGTCATAAAGAACTCACATACTTATTGCAAAAATCTACAAGTCATCAAAACCAAGCACTACGCGCATGCTCCTAGGGGATAGATTGGTAGGAAAAGACCATCGCTCGTCCCCGACCGCCAATCATAAGGAGGACAATCAAAGAAACACCTCATGCTTCAAATTTGTTAAACAACGGTTACCATACGTGCATGCTACGGGACTAGGAAACCTCAACACAAGTATTTCTCAAGTTCACAAATACTCAACTAGCACGACTCTAATGTAACCATATTCATATCTCAAAACAATCATCAAGTATCAAACTTCGCATAGTATTCAATGTACTCTATATTAATGTTTTTATTATACCCATCTTGGATGCCTATCATATTAGGACTAATTTCATAACCAAAGCAAATTACCATGTTGTTCTAAAAGACTCTCAAAATAATATATGTGAAGCATGAGAGATCAATAATTTCCATAAAATAAAACCACCGCCGTGCTCTAAAAGATATAAGTGAAGCACTAGAGCAAAATTATCTAGCTCAAAAGATATAAGTGAAGTACATAGAGTATTCTAATAAATTCTGATTTATGTGTGTCTCTTCCAAAAGGTCTGTACAGCAAGGATGATTGTTGTAAACTAAAAAGCAAAGACTCATATCATACAAGACGCTCCAAGCAAAACACATATCATGTGGTGAATAAAAATATAGCCTCAAGTAAAGTTACCGGTAGATGAAGACGAAAGAGGGGATGCTTTCTGGGGCATCCCCAAGCTTAGGCTTTTGGTTGTCCTTGAATTTTACCTTGGGGTGCCTTGGGAATCCCCAAGCTTAGGCTCTTTCCACTCCTTGTTCCAAAATCCATCAAATCTATACCCAACAACTTGAAAACTTCACAACACAAAACTCAACAGAAAGTCTCATGAGCTTCGTTAGTATAAGAAAACAAACCACCACTTTAAGGTACTGTAATGAACTAATTATTTATTTATATTGGTGTTAAAGCTACTGTATTCCAACTTCTCTATGGTTCATACCCCCCGATACTAGCCATAGATTCATCAAAATAAGCAAACTACACACAAAAAACAGAATCTATCAAAAACAGAACAATATGTAGCAATCTGGAGGTTTCGAATACTTCAGCAACTCAAAAAATTCTGAAAAACTAGGAAGGCCTAAATAATTTGTATATTGATCTACTGCAGTTGGAATTGGTACCTTATCGCTCTCTGGTAAAAAACGAAAATTATTTTCGTGAGCGCATACTTTCTGTTTTTTCAGCAAGATCAAACAACAATCACCCAAGAAGATCCTAAAGGCTTTACTTGGTACAAACACTAATTAAAACATAAAATACACAATCTTAACAGAGGATAGATGATTTATTTATTACTAAACAGGAAAAAAAATCAAGGAACAAAAATAAAATTGGGTTGCCTCCCAACAAGCGCTATCGTTTAACGCCCCTAGCTAGGCATAAAAGCAAGAATAGATCTAGGCATTGTCATCTTTGGTATGCAGTCCATAAGTGGCTCTCATAATGGATTCATAAGGTAATTTAATTTCATTTCTAAGGAAGTGTTCCATGCCTTTCCATAACGGAAATTGGAATCTAATATTCCCTTCTTTCATGTCAATAATTGCACCAATCGTTCTAAGGAAAGGTCTACCAAGAATAATAGGACATGTAGGATTGCAATCTATATCAAGAACGATAAAATCTACGGGCACATAATTCCTATATGCAACAAAAAGAACATCATTAATTCTTCCCATAGGTCTCTTAATGGTGGAACCCGCAAGGTGCAAATTTAAAGAACAATCATCAAATTCATGGAAACCCAACACATCACACAAAGTTTTTGGAATCATGGAAACACTAGCACCCAAATCACATAAAGCATAGAATTCATGAACTTTGATCTTAATTTTAATAGTAGGTTCCCACTCATCATAAAGTTTTCTAGGGATAGAAACTTCTAGTTCAAGTTTTTCTTCATAAGATTGCATTAAAGCATCAACGATATAAATAGTAAAAGCCATATTTTGATCATAAGCATGAGGAGAATTTAACACGGATTGCAACAAGGAAATACAATCTATCAAAGAGCAATTATCATAATTAAATTCCTTGAAATCCAAAATAGTGATTTCATTTCTATGTAAACTTTTGACCTCTTCAATCCCAATTTTATTAATTTTAGCATCGAGATCTAAAAACTCCGAATCATTGGGACGCCTTTTAATTAAAGTTGACTCATATCTAGTCCCATCTTTATCAAGATTCATATTGGAAAACAAAGATTTAATAGGAGACACATCAATCACTTTTAGATCTACATCTTTATTATCATGAAAACTAGAAGAACACGCTTTCACAAAGCAATCTTTTTAGCACGCATCCTAGCGGTTCTTTGTTTGCACTCATCAATAGAAATTCCCATGGCCTTGAAAGACTCATTGATATCATGCTTAGGTGGAATAGATCTAAGTTTCAAAGAATCAACATCTAGAGAAATTCTATCCAGGTTCCTAGCCAACTCATCAATTTTAAGAATTTTTTCTTCAATCGAAGCATTGAAATTCTTTTGCAAATTCATAAATTCTCTAACACTAGTCTCAAAATCAAAGGGCATATTATTAAATTTTCCATAAGAGTTGTCGTAGGAATTACCATAATTATTAGAGGAATTACCAGGGAACGGCCTAGAATTAACGTTTCCTTTATAAGCGTTGTTACCAAAATTGTTCCTACCAACAAAATTCACATCCATAGATTCATTATTATTCTCAATCAAAGTGGACAAAGGCATATCATTAGGATCATAGGAAACACTTTTATTAGCAAACAATTTCATAAGTTCATCCATCTTTCCACTCAAAACATTAATCTCTTCAACCGCATGAACCTTTTTACTAGTGGATCTTTCAGTATGCCATTGAGAATAATTAACCATAATATTATCTAGGAGTTTAGTAGCTTCTCCTAAAGTGATTTCAATAGAAGTGCCTCCCGCGGCCGAATCTAAAAGATTTCTAGGAGCAAAATTCAATCCGGCATAATTTTTTTGTATAATCATCCATAAATTCAAACCATGTGTAGGGCAATTACGTATCATTAATTTCATCCTCTCCCAAGCTTGTGCAACATGCTCATGATCAAGTTGCTTAAAATTCATAATATCGTTCCTAAGGGAGATAATTTTAGCAGGATGAAAAACTTAGAGATAAAAGCATCTTTGCACTTATTCCATGAATCAATATTATTTTTAGGCAAAGAAGAGAACCAAGTTTTAGCACGATCTCTAAGAGAAAACGGAAATAGCTTCAATTTAACAATATCATTATCCACATCTTTCTTCTTTTGCATATCACACAAATCAACAAAGTTGTTTAGATGGGTAGCGACATCTTCACTAGGAAGGCAAGAAAATTGATCTTTCATGACAATATTCAACAAAGCAGCATTAATTTCACAAGATTCACCATCGGTAATAGGAGCAATCAGAGTGCTAATAAAATCATTGTTGTTGGTATTGGAAAAAGTGACATAATTTAGTATTATCTTGAGCCATCGTGACAAACAATCAATCCAACACACAATCACACAAGAAGCGAGTGAAACGAGGCGAACAGAAAGAGGGGCGAACTGAAAAGGGGCGAATAAAATGCCAAAGGTGAAGTGGGGGAGAGGAAAACGAGAGGCAAATGGCAAATAATGTAAAGCGAGGGAGAAGAGTTTGTGATGGGTACTTGGTATGTCTTGACTTGAGCATAGATCTCCCCGGCAATGGCGCCAGAAATCCTTCTTGCTACCTCTTGAGCATGCATTGGTTTTCCTTGAAGAGGAAAGGGTGATGCAGCAAAGTAGCGTAAGTATTTCCCTCAGTTTTTGAGAACCAAGGTATCAATCCAGTAGGAGACTGCACGAAAGTCGCTTAGTACCTGCACAAACAATCAAGAAGCTTGCAACCAACGGGATAAAGGGGTTGTCAATCCCTTCACGACCACTTGCAAAAGTGAGATCTGATAAAGATAATAAGATAAATATTTTTGGTATTTTTGTTGTATAGATTGCAAAATAGTAAACGAGATGCGATAATAAAAAGAGATGCAATATAATAAGAAAGAGACCCGAGGGCCATAGGTTTCACTCGTGGCATTTCTCATGATAGCATGTATTACGGTGGGTGAACAAATTACCGCCGAGCAATTGATAGAAGAGCGCATAGTTACGAGAATATCTAGGCAATGATTATGAAATATAGGCATCACGTCCGTGTTAAGTAGATCGAAACGATTCTGCATCTACTACTATTACTCGACACATCGACCGCTATGCAGCATGCATATAGAGTATGAAGTTCATAAGAACAGAGTAATGCTTTAGGTAAGATGACAAGATGTAGATTGATAAACTCAAGCAATATGATATAAACCCCATCTTTTTATCCTTGATGGCAACAATACAATACGTGCCTTGCTGCCCCTACTGTCATTGGGAAAGGACACCGCAAGGTTGATCCCAAAGCTAAGCACTTCTCCCATTGCAAGAAAGATCATTCTAGTAGGCGAAACTAAACCGATAATTCGAAGAGACTTGCAAAGATATCAAATCATGCATATAAGAATTCAGAGAAGAACCAAATATTGTTCATAGATAAACTTGATCATAAATCCACAATTCATTGGATCTCGGCAAACACACCTCAAGAGAATATTACACCGAATAGATCTCCAAGAACATCGAGGAGAACTTTGTATTGAGAACCAAAGAGAGATAAGGAGCCATCTGGCAAATAACTATGGACTCGAAGGTCTGTGGTAAACTACTCACACATCATCGGAGAGGCCATGATGTTTATGTAGAAGCCCTTCGTGATCGATTCCCCCTCTGGTAGATCGCCAGAAAAGGCCCCATATGGGATCTCATGGGTACAGAAAGTTGCGGCGGTGGAAAAGTTGTTTCATGGCTCCCCTGGATGTTTTTAGGGTATAAGAGTATATATATAGGCGAAAGAAGTACATCGGTGGAGCTACAAGGGGCCCATGAGGGTGGGGGCGCCCCTACCCCCCTGGGCGCACCCTCCTACCTCGTGGCCGCCTCGTTGCATCACTAACTTCCATTCCAAGTCTCCTGGATTGCATTAGTTCCAAGAAAGATCATCGCGAAGGTTTCGTTCCGTTTGGATTCCATTTGATATTCCTTTTCTGCGAAACACCGAAATAGGCGAAAAAAAAGAAACTGGCACTGGGCCTCCGGTTAATAGGTTAGTCCCAAAAATAATATAAAAGAGCATATTAAAGCCCATTAAACATCCAAAACAGATAATATAATAGCATGGAACAATCAAAAATTATAGATACGTTGGAGACGTATCAACATCCCCAAGCTTAATTCTTGCTCGTCCTCGAGTACGTAAATGATAAAAATATAATTTCTGATGTGTAATGCTTCCTAACATAATTTGCAATGTAATTTTCTTTATTGTGGCATGAATATTCAGATCTGAAAGATTCAAGACAAAAGTTTAATATTGACATAAAAATAATAATACTTCAAGCATACTAACTAAGCAATTATGTCTTCTCAAAATAACATAGCCAAAGAAAGCTCATCCCTACAAAATCATATAGTTTGGCCATGCTTCATTTTCGTCACACAAAATGCTCCTATAATGCACAACCCCGATGACAAGCCAAGCAATTGTTTCATATTTAGTATTCTCAAACTTTTTCAACTTTCACGCAATACATGAGCTCAAGCCATGGACATAGCACTATAGGTGGAACAAAATATGATGATGGAGGTTGTGTGGAGAAGACAAAAAAGGGAGAAAGTCTCACATCGACGCGGCTAATCAACGGGCTAGGGAGATGCCCATCAATTGAGGTCAATGCGAGGAGTGGGGATTCCATGCAACGGATGCACTATAGCTATAAATGTATGAAAGCTCAACAAAAGAAACTAAGTGGGTGTGCATCCAACTTGCTTGCTCATGAAGACCTAGGGCATTTTGAGGAAGCCCATTGTTGGAATATACAAGCCAAGTTCTATAATGAAAATTCCCACTAGTATATGAAAATGAAAAAATTAGAGACTCTCTATCATGAAGATCATGGTGCTACTTTGAAGCACAAGTGTGGAAAAAGGATAGTAACATTGTCCCTTCTGTATTTTTCTCTCATTTTTCGGGCCTTCTCTTTTTTTTATTTGGCCTTTCTCTCTTTTTTTTATTTCCTCACACGGGACAATGCTCTAATAATGATGATCATCACACTTCTATTTATTTACAACTCAAAAATTACAACTCGATACTAGAACAAAATATGACTCTATATGAATGCCTCCGGTGGTGTACCTGGATGTGCAATGATTCAAGAGTGACATGTATAAAAAATTGTGAGCGGTGGCTTTGCCTCAAATACGATGTCAACTACATGATCATGCAAGGAAACATGACAATGATGAAGCGTGTCATAATAAACGGAATGGTGGAAAGTTGCATGGCAATATATCTCAGAATGGCTAGGGAAATGCCATAATAGGTAGGTATGGTGGCTGTTTTGAGGAAGATATAAGGAGGCTTATGTGTGATAGAGCGTATCATATCAAGGGATTTGGATGCACCGGAGAAGTTTGCACCAACTCTCGAGGTGAGAACGGGCAATGCACGGTACCGAAGAGGCGAGCAATGATGGAAGGGTGAGAGTGCGTATAATCCATGGACTCAACATTAGTCATAAAGTACTCACATACTTATTGCAGAAATCTACAAGTCATCAAAACCAAGCACTACTCGCATGCTCCTAGGGGGATAGATTGGTAGGAAAAGACCATTGCTTGTCCCCGACCGCCAATCATAAGGAGGACAATCAAAGGAACACCTTGTCGGTGTCAAAACCGGCGGATCTCGGGTAGGGGGTCCCGAACTATGCGTCTAGGCCGGATGGTAACAGGAGGCAGGGGACACGATGTTTTACCCAGGTTCGGGCCCTCTTGATGGAAATAAAACCCTACGTCCTGCTTGATTAATATTGATGATATGGGTAGTACAAGAGTAGATCTACCACGAGATCAAAGAGGCTAAACCCTAGAAGCTAGCCTATGGTATGATTGTATGTTGTGGTTGTTGTCCTAAGGACTAAAACCCTTCGGTTTATATAGACACCAGAGAGGGTTAGGGTTACACAAGGTCGATTACAAAGGAGGAGATATCCATATCTGTATTGCCAAGCTTGTCTTCCACGCCAAGTAGAGTCCCATCCGGACACGAGACGAAGTCTTCAATCTTGTATCTTCATAGTCCAGCAGTCCGGCCAAAGGATATAGTCCGGCTATCCGGAGACCCCCTAGTCCGAAATAAAAGGGTGCATTATCACAATACACCTGGGTTAACTACCAAAAGGCAAAAGCTCTCTACAGGGCAAGGAACTGTATTGGAGGGATGGCTCAACGGACCCTGCCAAATTCATAGTACAGCGGATGCAATACCAACGCACAGCCTTAGAGCATGTTGGATACTCCGGCAGGTGGCCAAAAGTGGTGAGGATCTACTCCTCCCAAATACCACAAAGCACCATCCCGTGGACAAGAATACGGTGTTAACGGTCTTTGAGACCTTCGCGTCAAATAATAGACGCAAGCGAACACTCCGTAGCATGGCCGAAATCTGCCACATAGCAGAAATAAATCCTTGGAGTGACACGACTATTACCTTCAATGCCAGTGAAGAACCTAAATTCTGAATAGCCCGAGCACCAGCCACACTGGTCCTCAGTCCAATCGTGGACGGCTTTCAACTCACCAAGGTACTCATGGACGGCGGCAGCGGATTAAACCTCATCTATGAGGAAACTCTTCAAAAGATGGAAATAGACTGGAGCCGCATTGAGCAAAGTAGCACAACCTTTAGAGGAATCATCCCCAGTCGGGAAGCACGTTGTGCTGGGAAAATCACACTAGATGTGGTATTCGGCACGCCGGATAATTACAGGTCCGAAGAAATTACATTCCAAGTGGCCCCGTTCAGCAGCGGATACCACGCTCTGTTAGGGCGGGAGGCGTTTACAATCTTCCAAGCTATACCCCATTATGGGTACATGAAGCTCAAAATGCCCGGGCCCAATGGAATCATCACTCTTGCTAGTGATCCGGATATAGCACTCCGCGCCGAAAATAAGACAGCCGCACTGGCCCTCGAGGCACTGTCCGAAGCCCTAGCGGCCGAGGAATTAACTGCGCTGCACTCCATGGTGAACAGGGACGATGTGATACTCGATAAAAGATCCAAGTCCACCTCCGTTAAACCAGTGGATGAAATAGTTAAATTCCAAGTCCATCCAACGTACCCTACAAAAACAGCTTCCATCGGATCACAATTAAACCCTGATGTCGACGTCGCACTACGAGAGTTCCTACGCGAGAACTGGGACATTTTTGCCTGGCACCCTTCAGACATGCCAGGAATCCCACGCATGCTGGCCGAGCACAGCCTAAATATCCTAAAAGGATTCAAGCCGGTCAAGCATGCTCTTTGGCGTTTCTCCAAACCTAAGAGACAAGCCATGGGAGAGGAACTAGCCAAGCTATTGGAGGCGGGATTCATCAGAGACATAAAACATCCGGACTGGCTAGCAAACCTAGTGATGGTACCAAAGAAGGACAAATCCTGGCGCTTGTGCGTTGATTTTAAGGACCTTAACAAGGCCTGCCCAGAGGATCCCTTCCCCCTCCCCCGCATCGATCAAATCATCGATGCTACCGCAAGACACGATTCATTGTGTTTCCTCGATGCATACTCCGGCCACCATCAAATTAAAATGGCAGAGCCAGACTAAGCCGCAACGGCATTCATCACACCATACAGCCCATTCTGCTTCAACACAATGCCCTTCGGGCTCAAAAACACCGGCGCAACATATCAGCGCATGATTCAGACATGTCTGGCAAACCAGATCGGCAAAACAGTGGAGGCATACGTAGATGACGTGGTCGTCAAAACCAAGCATGTCGAATCTCTAGTAGACGACTTGAGGCTCACATTCGATAACCTCCCAACATATGACATCAAGCTCAATCCGGAAAAATGCGTTTTTGGTGTACCAGCCGGAAAACTCCTGGGATTCATTGTCTCCAGTAGAGGTATTGAAGCTAATCCGGCCAAAATCCGTGCGTTGTCACAGTTGGCTCCCCCAACAGACCTCAAACAAATACAAAAATTGACCGGATGCGTGGCGGCTCTAAGCCGCTTTATCTCCCGCTTGGGAGAAAAGGCATTACCCCTTTATCGCCTCCTCCGGCGCACCGAACACTTCGAGTGGACGGATGCCACCACGACCGGACTCAATGAAATAAAAGCCATATTGGCAACAAACCCAATCCTGGCCGTGCCAAACATTGGCGAACCAATGCTATTATACATTGCGGCAACTCATCAAGTAGTAAGCGCAGTGCTCGTCGTCGAACGAGAAGCGGACGGACACAAATTCCCCCTTCAAAAGCCGGTTTATTATGTGTCCACTGTCCTTACTCCATGCAAATCACGGTACCCGCATTCTCAAAAGATAGGGTACGCGGTATTTATGGCATCCCGGAAGCTGCGACACTACTTTCAAGAGTGTTCGATAACGGTAGCCTCGGAAGTACCACTTAACGATATTATAAACAACCGCGACGCGATGGGCCGGATTGCCAAATGGACCATTGAGCTCCTCCCGTTCGACATAAGTTACAAGCCACAACGAGGTATTAAATCGCAAGTTTTGGCTGACTTCGTCGCCGAGTGGACGGAAGCCGAACTCCCTAAGGAGTACGGCACATATTCAAACTGGATCCTGCAGTTCGACGGCTCCAAAATGTTGGCTGGTCTGGGGGCTGGCATCGTTTTGACGTCCCCAACAGGAGATTCAGTTCAATACGTACTACAGATAATGTATACGGACTCCAACAACGCAGCCGAATATGAGGCCCTTCTAAATGGTCTCCGGATGGCAGTATCCATGGGCATTCAACGCCTAGAGGTGCGCGGGGATCCAAACCTCGCGATATCCCAAATAAATGGAGACTTTGATGCGAAGGATCCGAAAATGACAGCTTATCGCAATGCCGTCCTAAAGATGTCAGCTCGGTTCGAGGGGCTCAAATTCCACCATGTGGCTCGGGAAAACAATCAGGCGGTGGATATCCCCGCCCGCATCGGCGCAAAACGCGATGCGGTCCCTCCCAACATATTCCTGGAAAGGCTCTTCAAGCCATCCGTAGCATGGGAAGGGGACACCGGTAACAATAGTTCGAACCTGGCCAAAATACCCGATACCGAACTCTCTAACACAATCGGAGGCTCCGCCACCGAAATAACACATTCAGCCCATGAAATAATGGCCATTATTGCCCCGTGGACAGAACCATTCCTGGCCTACCTAACTAGACAGGAACTTCTGGAGGACCAAAATGAGGCACGCTGCATAGTGCGGCGATCCAAGGCCTACAGGGTCCATTAGGGAGAATTGTACAAAAAAAGCGCTACCGGAGTCCTTCAAAGGTGCATCTCCGAAGAGGAAGGGCGGAACCTTTTGGCAGAAATTCACGCCGGACTCGGCGGTCATCACGTCGCAGCCCCGGCCCTTGTAAGCAAGGCCTTCCGTACAAGATTCTATTGGCCAACGGCCCGGGCAGATGCACAGGACTTGGTCCAACGTTGCGTCGGTTGCCAGCTCTTTGCAAATCAAAGCCACATGCCACCCACCGCCCTCCAAACAATCCCCATTACATGGCCCTTCGCGGTCTGGGGGCTTGACATGGTTGGACCCCTTAAAGGGGGAACCCACAAGAAAAAAATACTTATTAGTTATGGTGGATAAATTCACCAAATGGATAGAGGCTAAACCGGTTAAAATAGCCGAATCCGGACCGGTGATAGATTTCATATCCGGGGTTGTACACCGTTACGGCGTCCCCCACAACATCATCACTGCTAATGGCACGAACTTCACGGCCGCCGAGGTAAAACTCTGGTGCAGCAAAATGGGCATCAAGCTCGATTATGCTTCAGTCTATCACCCACAAACCAACGGTCAAGTCGAACGAGCAAATGGTCTTATAATGAGCGGCATTAAACCCAGATTAGTGCGCTCCTTAATGGAGTCTGACACACACTGGGTAGAGGAGCTCGACTCCATACTCTGGGGGCTGCGGACCACGCCGAATCATAGTACCGGATATACACCGTTTTTATGGTGTACGACGCAGAGGCAGTCCTGCCCTGTGACATAATTCATGACTCACCTCGAGTGCGCATGTACGAAGAAAGAGAAGCTGAGCTCGATCGGAAGGACTGTCTAGACACCTTGGAGGAAGAGCGCGATGTAGTCAAAGCCCGTTCCGCATTTTACCAGCAACAGGCTCGCAGATACCAAAGCAGAGAAGTACGAGCCAAAACTTATAACGATGGCAAACTAGTTCTACGACTGCCGGATAAGAAAAAGAACAAGCTCGGGCCCAAATGGGAAGGTCCCTTCATTATCGACCAAGTTCTGACCAGTGGAGTGTACCGCCTGCGGGATGCATCGACTAGTCGACTCGAGCCGAACCCATGGAACGCAGCCAGGCTTCGAAGATTCTACGCCTAGCACCGGACTCTATGTTAGTCCCCTCCCTTTGTCCATTTTATGCATATGCATCATCTGTCTTGTTTCCCTTTCTTTCTTTTATGTCTCTAGGCCTTCAAGGGTCACCTTGTGCCTCACTCGTACATTACAGATGGGCTAGCCGCATTCTTCATACCTGGGGGCTTCTTTCACAGAAGCTTAAATTATTTACCTGGGCCTCACGCCCAACACATGTGTTATACATCCGCATGTACCTTTTTTCACCATTATATGCATCGATATGACTTAAGTTTTGGCCAAGCTGGGTTGCCTGGCTCTTGTATTTATGCCCTACGTTCCCGTTAATTCGGCTAGGGTATAAGGGGAGCACCTCTGCGATTGTTACCGCCGGGTCAGCCGGACGTGTACCTCAGACTGGGTGAAGCCGAAAGCTAGCGTTCTTAAGGGAATATTCGGTCGGTGAACAAAAGATAAATGTTATTTATTATCCATATCTGCCCCCAGATGCTTTTTCTGCGCTTCTTATCGCAGTCCGGACATGCATTTTAGGGCATGCTTACCCAGGGAAAGGAACCCTTAACGGAACTATTATCCCTGGAAGATGTTTCTTACTACCCATGTAATATAACATAACTAGTTGGGCACCTGTTTGATAAAGCACTAATGACCCCTACGCCTGGTCTCCACGCATGCCCCGGTTCTTACATAACCAAGAGGGTATTCGGATACACTCCGGACCGCCGGGTCCCGAGGTTGAAGCGAAAAGGTCCGCCACGACAAATGATCTACAATCCAGCTAGAAGGCATTATACATGTCACTTTAAAATTACATAGTCAATTTGACAGGTTGAATTCCTCTTCAATACCATCCAATAGGCTGTCTAGTCTATAGTCCTGTTGGGAATACTTTGCGGCCAATTCTACTTGGCCGTACACTAAGCTCACAGGGATCTCCCTCCCATTGGGCCCCACAGGTCCGACTTCGGCCATGTGGTTCGGGTTAGCCTTCGTGTACCGTGTCTTCACCATTACCCAGGCTTCCCTGGCGCCCTGACGGCAGGTCGATATCTTCCATAATTGGAAGCGCCGCCGCGCTCCCTTTAGCTTTTCTGCAAGCTCTCCAAGGCCTTCGGGTATGGAGACGGATGGCCACAAGGCCTGGTCGACGCCTTGCATCACCTGCCGAACTCGTTCGTGCAGCTGTGAGAGCTCGGGAAGAAGGTCACATGTTGAACCGGGCATTTCCTCGGCAGGACGACCTGTTAGCATACCTACAGACATAACTCTGTCAGCCAGCTTCCTCGCCGAACTCTTTTTCAAAGATCATTCAAGCACTTACTAAATATGCCGCGTCGAAGCCGCCGATTCTCCTTTACAGAGTCCGACAGTTGGGCACGAACATCTTTTAGTTCCATGCCTAGCTTGGTGTTGGCATCTAGGAGATCATTCTTCTCCTGCCTCACCCTCGTAAGCACGCTCTCACCGGCCTTCAGCTGGCGTAGGAGCTGTTTCTTACCTGGATTTACTCCAGCGTCATCTGCAATTTTATCGTCAGATCTGTATATACGCCGCATTCTATATGATACTTATCATTGGAAGGATATGTTACCAGAGGGGGTCTCTTTGGGCTCCCCTGATGCGGCTAGTGCGGCCTGAAGTTGGGCTTTGCACTCTTCCAGCTCCTGGGAAAGTTGAGTATTCTTTTCTGTAAGAACCTGCATAACAAATGATCCTTAAATCAGTTATCCTAACTGTTTCAAGTCTCAGGGGCTACTGATATATAATCACCAAATTTTCTCACCCGTATGTCTTTTACATACTGCTCCGTGGCTCTGGCTAGACCATTTTGAGCGGCACGGAGGTACGCGTCTCCCGAGTTGAAGGCATCCAATGCCTCTTGGGAGAAACAAGCATCACGAAGAACAGTCCGGCGACGCCTGTGGTTCATGGCACTTTCCAACTCGGAATTGGTGGCGGAAAGTTTATCCGCATCCTCTGTCGGAGGAGTGCCCGGCGCATGCCTCATATTCGTTCCCGCCTCCGAATCCGGCCTTGGAGCCTGGCTGGTGGAGGCGCGATTGGTTGCCTCTCTGGGTATAGTCCGGCGAGCGCTCTTTTTCCTGAAAAGAAGGTGTGGGCGTTAATATGCCTCTGAGAATAATGTCTTGCAATAAAGACGGCATGCCGTACCGCTGCGCCAGTGTCTCAATCCGAACTGCGGGTCTTTTCAGCCTGCCTGGCCTCGCAGCCCCTTGTTGGCTAGTTGCCGCAGGCTCGGCCTTCCACCTCGAGGACCTCCCCTACAAAACACGGCTGTTATACGACAATCAAAAAAACGCAAGGACGGATCCCCTTTCGAAGTGCTGGGACTTCGGTCTCAGTCACCTGTGAGGCCGGAAGTAGCCCAGGGTAATCGGCCGTAATGGCCACCAAAGCGTTGTCATTACTCGATTGGTAAAATACCCCATCGATCATCTCCATAGATATGTCCTGATCCTCCTGGGAGGCCAGGTCAAGGGACCGTCCAGGGTCCTCGGGTTGTGGAGGGGGGCTGTTCATCTCCTTTACAGCCTGGCGGAGCTCCTGCGATGAAATCGCTAGACTAAATACTTAACTACGGGAATACGAAACGGATGGGCGAGAAAAAGTCTCTGCTTACCCAGCTCGGAGGATTGTACATAGAAAATCCGCTCTGCGGGTTGACACGAAGGAATTCCTCCTCTTCTCCCTTGTACAAAGTGGATAAGATCTTTATTAGATCAGCAGCCGATCCCGGCCCTTTGCGGCTGTGGCGGGTGGCGTCATCCTCCCCGTTGAAATCCCACATGGGGTGGCCTCTATATTGAAGCGGCTGCACCCCCGCATAATACATATGGCCATGACCTCGATCATGGTCAATCCGAATCGAGCTAAAAAACTTATCCGGCTCATCAGGTAAAGAACGTCCCTGTCATCTTCCTCCAGGGAGCTCCATGGACGCCAGCTCCGGCGCTTCTTCAATGGGGCGTTGTCGAACTCAGGAAGGCCGATTCTAATAGGATCCGGGAGGGGGACGTCTTCTATATAAAACCATTCTGAAGGCCAGTCTTCAAACGTCTTCTTTGGGGTTACAGACAGGTATCCGGTCCCGGCAATACGCCACACTTCGGCTCCGCCCACTTGATATATTGACCCCTTTTGAGAACGGGGCACAAGGCAGAACAGCTTCCTCCACAGAGTGAAATGAGCCTCACAGCCCAAAAACAACTCGCAAAGGGCTACGAGTCCCGCGATATGTAGCATGGAGGCAGACGTAAGGTTATGCAACTGGAGGCCGTAGAACTCCAGGAGCCCCGGGAGAAACAGATGAATTGGAAATCCTAGCCCTCTTACCAAATAAGGGACAAGGCATACCCGCTCTCCCTTGGAGGGATTGGGAAGGCTCTCCGCTTTCTCTCCGCCATTATAGGTGGCAAGCCCGGCTCGAATCGGGACCATGTACGCTGGGGGAAGAAATCCCTTGGTCTGAAGCATCACTAATTTGCTGTGTGGGACGGAACATCTCTCCCAATCTCTAGGCTTAGGTCTAGGGGAGCGAGAGGAGGAGCTGCGTCGACCGGCCATGATGGAATGGATCTCTATCGAATGCGCTCCGAGGAAGGCTCGCCAAGGGAGGATGGTGTGATTTGGATCTGAATCCTCGTCTTTTTAATAGGCAGCTCATTCACACAGCTAGGGGGGTAAATGTGAAAACACCATGGCTCTTCACATTCGCTCGACACATGGAAAGTGGCCATTATTGGGCATGGAAGCCAAGGAGCGCAACATTCACAAGAGGCCGGACACTATTTCGACATGTACACGGAATTTGGAGAGGAACCCACCTTGCAATGCCGAAGACAATACTGCGCGCCGGACTCATCGTCATTGAAGCCTGGTTCAGGGGCTACTGAGGGAGTCCCGGATTAGGGGGTCTTCAGACAGCCGGACTATATCCTTTGGCCGGACTGCTGGACTATGAAGATACAAGATTGAAGACTTCGTCTCGTGTCTGGATGGGACTCTACTTGGCGTGGAAGACAAGCTAGGCAATACAGATATGTATATCTCCTCCTTTGTAACCGACCTTGTGTAACCCTAACCCTCTCCAGTGTCTATATAAACCGAAGGGTTTTAGTCCGTAGGACAACAACCACAACATACAATCATACCATAGGCTAGCTTCTAGGGTTTAGCCTCTCTGATCTCGTGGTAGATCTACTCTTGTACTACCCATATCATCAATATTAATCAAGCAGGACATAGGGTTTTACCTCCATCAAGAGGGCCTGAACCTGGCTAAAACATCGTGTCCCCTGCCTCCTGTTACCATCCAGCCTAGACGCACAGTTCAGGACCCCCTACCCGAGATCCGCCGGTTTTGGCACCAACACAGCTCATGCTTCAAATTTGTTAAACAACGGTTACCATACGTGCATGCTACAGGACTTGGAAACCTCAACACAAGTATTTTCTCAAGTTCACAAATACTCAACTAGCACTACTGTAATGTCACCATCTTCATATCTCAAAACAATCATCAAGTATCAAACTTCTCATAGTATTCAATGCACTCTATATGAAAGTTTTTATTATACCCATCTTGGATGCCTATCATATTAGTACTAATTTCATAACCAAAGAAAATTACCATGCTGTTCTAAAAGGCTCTCAAAAATAATATGAGTGAAGCATGAGAGATCAATAATTTCCATAAAATAAAACTACCACTGTGCTCTAAAAAAGATATAAGTGAAGCACTAAAGCAAAATTATGTAGCTCAAAAGATATAAGTGAAGCACATAGAGTATTCTAATAAATTCTGATTTATGTGTGTCTCTCCCAAAAGGTGTGTACAGCAAGGATGATTGTGGTAAACTAAAAAGCAAAGACTCAATTCATACATGATGCTCCAAGCAAAACACATATCATGTGGTGAATAAAAATATAACCTCAAGTAAAGTTACCGATAGATGAAGACGAAAGAGGGGATGCCTTCCGGGGCATTCCCAAGCTTAGGCTTTTGGTTGTCCCTGAATTTTACCTTGGGGTGCCTTGGGCATCCCCAAGCTTAGGCTCTTGCCATTCCTTGTTCCAAAATCCATCAAATCTTTAACCAAGAACTTGAAAACTTCACAACACAAAACTCAACAGAAAATCTCATGAGGTCCGTTAGTATAAGAAAACAAAACACCACTTTAAGGTACTGTAATGAACTCGTTCTTTATTTATACTGGTGTTAAACCTACTGTATTCCAACTTCTCTATGGTTCATACTTCATACCCCACGATACTAGCCATAGATTCATCAAAATAAGAAAACAACACACAAAAAACAGAATCTATAAAAAACAGAACAGTCTGTAGAATTCTGGAGGTTTCGAATACTTCAGCAACTCCAAAAATTCTGAAAAAATTAGGACGGCCTAAATAATTTGTATATTGATGTACTGCAGTTGGAATTGGTACTTTATCGCTCTCTGGTGAAAAATGAAAATTATTTTTGTGAGCGCATACTTTCTATTTTTTTCAGCAAGATCAAACAGCAATCACCCAAGAAGATCCTAAAGGCTTTACATGGCACAAACAATAATTGAAACATAAAAAACACAATCATAACAGAGGATAAAATTGTATTGCCTCCCAACAAGCGCTATCGTTTGACGCCCCTAGCTAGGCATAAAAGCAAGAATAGATCTAGGTATTGTCATCTTTGGTATGCAATCCATAAGTGGCTCTCATAATAGATTCATAAGGTAATTTAATTTTCTTTCTAGGGAAGTGTTCCATGCCTTTCCTTAATGGAAATTGGAATCTAATATTCCCTTCTTTCATGTCAATAATTGCACCAATCGTTCTAAGGAAAGGTCTACAAGAATAATTGGACATGTAGGATTGCAATCTATATCAAAAATGATAAAATCTACGGGCACATAATTCCTATTTGCAACAGTAAGAACATCATTAATTCTTCCCATAGGTATTTTAATGGTGGAATCCGCAAGGTGCAAATTTAAAGAACAATCATCAAATTCACGGAAACCTAACACATCACACAAAGTTTTTGGAATCGTGGAAACAGTAGCACACAAATCACATAAAGCATAGCATTCATGATCTTTGATCTTAATTTTAATAGTAGGTTCCCACTCATCATAAAGTTTTCTAGGGATAGAATCTTCTAGTTCAAGCTTTTCTTCATAAGATTGCATTAAAGCATCAATGATATGTTTAGTAAAAGCCATATTTTGATTATAAGCATGAGGAGAATTTAACACGGATTGCAACAAGGAAATACAATCTATCAAAGAGCAATTATCGTAATTAAATTCCTTGAAATCCAAAATAGTGGGTTGATTGCTATGTAAAGTTTTGACCTCTTCAATCCCACTTTTATTAATTTTAGCATCAAGATCTAAAAACTCCGAATCATTGGGACGCCTTTTAATTAAAGTTGACTCATCTCCAGTCCCATATTTATCAAGATTCATATTGGAAAACAAAGATTTAATAGGAGACACGTCAATCACTTTTAGATCTACATCTTTATTATCATGAAAACTAGAAGAACACGCTTTCACAAAGCAATCTTTTTAGCATGCATCCTAGCGGTTCTTTCTTTGCACTCATCAATAGAAATTCTCATGGCCTTGAGAGACTCATTGATATCATGCTTAGGTGGAATAGATCTAAGTTTGAAAGAATCAACATCTAGAGAAATTCTATCCAGGTTCCTAGCCAACTCATCAATTTTAAGCATTTTTTCTTCAATCAAAGCATTGAAATTCTTTTGCGAATTTATAAATTCTCTAACACTAGTCTCAAAATTAGAGGGCATATTATTAAAATTTCCATAAGAGTTGTTGTAGGAATTACCATAATTATTAGAGGAATTACTAGGGAACGGCTTAGAATTAAAGTCCTCTATAAGCGTTGTTACCAAAATTGTTCCTACCGAAAAAATTCACATCCATAGATTCATTAATATTCTCAATCAAAGTGGACAAAGGCATATCATTAGGATCATAGGAAACACTTTTATTAGCAAACAATTTCATAAGTTCATCCATCTTTCCACTCAAAACATTAATCTCTTCAATCGCATGAACCTTTTTACTAGTGGATCTTTCAGTATGCCATTGAGAATAATTAACCATAATATTATCTAGGAGTTTAGTAGCTTGTCTTAAAGTGATTTCAATAAACGTGCCTCCCGCGGCCGAATCTAAAAGATTTCTAGGAGCAAAATTCAATCCGGCATAAATATTTTGTATAATCATCCATAAATTCAAACCATGTGTAGGGCAATTACGTATCATTAATTTCATCCTCTCCCAAGCTTGTGCAATATGTTCATGATCAAGTTGCTTAAAATTCATAATATCGTTCCTAAGGGAGATAATTTTAGCAGGAGGAAAATACTTAGAGATAAAAGCATCTTTGCACTTATTCCATGAATCAATACTATTTTTAGGCAAAGAAGAGAACCAAGTTTTAGCACGATCTCTAAGAGAAAATGGAAATAGCTTCAATTTAACAATATCATTATCCACATATTTATTATTTTGCATATCACACAAATCAACAAAGTTGTTTAGATGGGTAGCGGCATCTTCACTAGGAAGGCCAGAAAATTGATCTTTCATGACAATATTCAACAAAGCAGCATTAATTTCACAAGATGTAGCATCGGTAATAGGAGCAATCGGAGTGCTAATAAAATCATTGTTGTTGGTATTGGAAAAGTCACATAATGTAGTATTATCTTGAGCCATCGTGAAAAACAATCAATCCGAAACACAATCACACAGGAAGTGAGCGAAAAGAGGCGAACGGGAAAGGGGCGAATAAACCGGCAAAGGTGAAGTGGGGGAGAGGAAAACGATAGGCAAATGGAAAATAATGTAATGCAAGGGAGAAGAGTTTGTGATGGGTACTTGGTATGTCTTGACTTGAGCGTAGATATCCCCGGCAACAGCGCCAGAAATCCTTCTTGCTACCTCTTGAGCATGCGTTAGTTTCCCTTGAAGAGGAAAGGGTGATGCAGCAAAGTAGCGTAAGTATTTCCCTCAGTTTTTGAGAACCAAGGTAACAATGCATTAGGAGACTACACGCAAGTCACCTAGTACCTGCACAAACAATCAAGAACCTTGCAACCAACGCGATAAAGGGGTTGTCAGTCCCTTCACGGCCACTTGCAAAAGTGAGATCTGATAAAGATAATAAGATAAATATTTTTGGTATTTTTGTTGTATAGATTGCAAAATAGTAAATGAGATGCGATAATAAAAAGAGATGCAATATAAACAACACATAGGCATCGGACGTCCGGGAGTTACTGGTCGTCCGGAGGCTCGCGAGGGTTCGGACTTCCAGTGCTCGTCGGACGTCCGTAGATTCGGCTCGGTGGGCTTCTGTTGGACGTCCGGTCGGGGTCGGACATCCGGGGCATCGGTCCTTCGAAGGGCCTCGCAAATCCGTAGATTCATCTCGGGTGTGGGTGTGCCGGTCGTCCGGAGACGGCCGGTCGTCCGGAGCCCAGAGGTCGCCGGACGTCCGTAGCTCGCCGATTGTCTGGAGCCTTGGAATTTCGAGCAATCCTTCTTCTTGTCCATTGAGCTTGGCGTCCTCACTGTCTTGTCCGTGAGTGTAGTTGGTCTGTGGCTTTCCGCCAAGGACCTGATCACACATAGGGTTTCCGCTTGAGGTAGTAGCCAAGTCTCATGCATAGGAAGTGGTAGTTCAGAGAGGAGTGAGTTCACCTTATCTTCGATAGCCTTCGCTCGAGCTCTTGTCATTGGTCCAAGTGGTGTCGTTGGAGGTGAAGATGCGTCCATGGGGATGATCGTGGGATGCTCCGCATCATGTCCCCTCCCTTGGGAAAGATCTGACCTCGGATCAATTTCTTCATCACCATGGTAGGGCGCGAGGTCCTTGACATTGAAGATGTCGCTCACGTTGTACTTGTCGAGTGGGAGGTCGATCTTGTAAGCGTTGTTGTTGTAACGTGCAAGCACCTTGAAGGGTCATTCCGCCCGTGGTAGGAGTTTGGACTTGCGTTCGGTAAGGAAACGGTCTTTGCGAAGTTGTAGCCACACAAGATCACCAATGTTGAATACCATAGGGTGCTTGTTGATGTTGAGCTTGGTCACAAGACGTTGTACTTGGCGCTCGATAGTTTGCGTTGTATCTTCATGCACCTTCTTGAGATGAGTCGCACATGCACTTGCATCCATATTGATGCACTCTTGGAGTGGTAGAGGAAGAATGTCCAATGGTGACAATGGGTTGAATCCATAGACGACCTCGAAGGGGGACTTGCCAGTTGTTGAGTGTCTTGCGTGGTTGTAGGTGAACTCGATGATAGGTATACACTCCTCCCACTCCTTGATGTTCTTCTTGATGAGCACGCGAAGTAGAGCCGAGAGTGTGCGGTTGGTCACCTCCGTTTGGCCGTCGGTTTGTGGATGGTACGCCGTGGAGAAGAGTAGCTTGATTCCGAGCTTGGCGCATAGGGTCTTCCAAAAGTAGCTTAGGAACTTGACGTCGCGGTCCGAGACAATCTTCTTTGGCACTCCATGTAGACGCAATATTTCCCTACAAAAGATATTGGCAACATGTGAAGCATCGTCAATCTTGTTGCAAGGAATGAAATGTGCCATCTTAGAAAATCGGTCCACAACAACAAATATCGAATCCTTTCAATTTCTATTCCTAGGAAATCCAAGTAGAAAATCCATGCTAATATCTTCCCATGGTTGATATGGAATTGGGAGAGGCATGTAAAGGCCATGGGATTGAGCTTTAGACTTAGCTTTGCGACATGTAGAGCATCGGTTGGTGAAGCGGTTGACGTCGAGAAACATCTTGGGCAACAGTTGTTCTTGGAGAGCGTAGCGAAAGTCTTGTCGTGTCCAAAATTTGCCATTAGTCCTCCTCCATGCGATTTTGCAAAATCAAAAAACAAAAAAAAGACTCGGGGATGCAAAGCTTGTTAGCTCTCATAAGATATCCATCTTTGATTTAATAGCATTCTCAAGAGGTATGCTTCAAACATTTGGCATACGGAATAGCAAAAGTAGGATCAGGCTCATACAAGTCTTTTATCTGCTCAAAGCCAATGACATCCAATTCAAGTTGAGTAACAAGCATGCATATACGGGAAAGTGCATCCGCCACAACATTTTTTTCTTACCTTTGATGTACTTGATGATATAAGGAAAAGACTCAATGAATTCACTCCACTTAGCATGACGCTTGTTCAACTTGGTTTGACCCTTAAGGTATTTAAGCGTCTCATGATCGGTATGAATGATAAATTCATGAGGGCGAAGATAGTGTTCCCATTCATGCAAAACTCGCACTAAAGCATATAACTCTTTATCATAGATGGGGTAATTGAGTTGCGCTCTGGAAAGTTTCTCACTAAAGTAAGCTATGGGATCCTTCTCTTACATTAACACACCTCCTATGCCATTACCACTAGCATCACAATGAATCTCAAAGGGTTTGTCAAAGTTGGGTAATGCAAGCACGGGAGCGTGAGTAAGCAAATTCTTAAGCTCATTGAAAGCGGTATCTTGGGATGGTCCCCAAGCAAAAGGCGCATTTTTCTTGCTCAAAGCATGCAAAGGTGAAGCAATGGTTCTAAAGTCCTTCACAAATCTACGATAGAAACCGGCTAGACCAAGGAAACTACACACTTGTTGCAAATTGGTTGGTTGGGGCCAAGTTTTAATAGCATTGATCTTAGAGTCATCAACATGAACACCCTTAGAGGAAACAACAAAACCCAAGAAAACGATCTTATCAACGCCGAAAAGGCACTTTTCCATGTTAGCATAGAGATGCTCGTTTCATAGAGTTTGCAAAACGGTTCAAACATGGGTGACATGATTTTAAGAGATTTGCTATAAACTAGGATATCATCAAAGTAGACCACGACAAACTCACCAATGTAAGGGCGAAAGACATGATTCATAAGATGCATGAAAGTACCCGGTGCTTCTGATAAACCCATAGGCATGACTAACCACTCATACAAACCAAACTTTGTTTTGAAAGCAGTTTTCCATTCATCACCCTCTTGTATGCGGATTTGATAGTAACCACTTTTAAGATCAATCTTGGAAAATATAGTGGCACCACTAAGTTCATCAAGCATATCATCAAGGCGTGGAATAGGATACCTATAGCGAACGGTGATAGCATTTATAGGTCTACAATTGGATCACATGCGAAAGCTACCATCTCGTTTTGGCACAACAATGACCGGAATGGCACAAGGACTCAAACTTTCGGGCACATGTCCATGGTCTATGAGATGCTTTACTTTCCTTTGTATTTCTTTAGTTTCTTCGGGGTTGACATGGTAGGGAGCTTTGTTCGGTAGAGGTGCTCCGGGGATGAGGTCGATGTGGTGCTCGATGCCTCATAGTGGAGGTAGTCCCGGAGGTAGCTTGTCGGGGAAAACATCTTGGAATTCCTGCAAAATAGAAGACAACACTAAAGGTAGAGCGTGAGAGGTTTTAGCTTTTGGTGCGTCGTCCTTGCATAAAAGGACATAGTGTAGGAAACTAGATGGTTCTCGCACACTCCTATTATCTCACATTTGGTGGCAAATAGAACTAAGTTCCTCTTTTCGCTCATCGTGGAGGCACTCGATTTGGGACTGTGGCGCTCGCTCTCTTTTTGGTGGTTCGCTCTCTCACCATTCTCTCCACGATGGGTGGCTTGCTTGTTGGCGATCACTTGGCTTGGAGACATAGGGCGAAGTACGTACTCCTTTCCTTTCATCTTGAAGCGGTAGTGGTTCATTCGGCCATTGTGGATGACACCTCTATCAAATTGCCATGGGCGTCCAAGAAGAAGGCGGCAAACGGTCATTAGAATGACATCGCACTCCAAAGTGTCTTTGTAGGCGCCAATTTGAAGGAGACTTGTACTCGATGCTCGACTTGGATAGTGCCGAAGCCGCTAAGCCATTGAACTTTGTAGGGATGTGGGTGCTTCGTCTTGGGAAATTGGAGCTTGGAGCAAAGTTCTTCACTTGTGATGTTATGACAACTCCCTCCATCGATGATGACCTTGACAGACCTTCCATTGATGTCGACCTTGCTATGACAGATATGGCATCATTGGTGTTCTTATTGGTGATGTTGAAGAGTCAAGACCTTGGAGACAACGAGAGCAGGACTTGAATCTTCATCACAAAAGACTTGTTCCGTGTCTTCTTCATTCACTTGCCGGTGTATGGCCACTTGCTCAAGGGCGTCCATTTCTCCTTCACTCATTGAGTCATAAGTGCCGTCATCTTTGAGGAACATGGTCCGTTTGTTGGTGCACTCATCGGACTTGTGGCCTCTGCCTCCACATGTGAAGCATTTGAAGGAACTCGTCTTGACGGTCTCATTGGTTGGAGTAGATGATGATGAAGCTGTCGGCTTGAAGTTGCTTGTTGTAGGAGGATGACTTGGGGTTGAAGAATCTTTCTTGTAACTCGACTTGTCGATGTTGCTTGTAGAAGGCTTTGTTGACGAAGGCGGTGTTATAGTCGTTGAAGCTTGGGTGTTGGAGAAACCATATGACTTGGAAGAGAACTTGCCATATTTGAAGTCATCTTGCACTTGGCGTTCCACTTTGGTAGCTTGATGCACTAGCACGATGTGGTTCGAGTATGGTTGGAAGTCGGCGATCTTCTTGATAGGATGATTGAGTCCATTCAAGAAACGTGCCATTGTTTGCTCATCATCTCCCGTAACATTGGCTCTTATCATGGCAATCTCCATCTCCTTGTAGTACTCTTCAACTCTCTTGGTTCCTTGCTTGAGTAGTTGGAGTTTCTTGAAGAGGTCGCGGTTGTAGTAGGTAGGCACAAAGCGTGCTCTCATGACATCCTTCATTTGCGCCCAAGTAGTGATGGGTGGTTCACCTCTTGCCTCACGGCACTCGATGACTTGTTCCCACCAAATGAGGACATAGTCTTGGAACTCAAGGGATGCCATCGCGATCTTCTTCTCTTCTTCATAGTTGTGCAAGCGGAAGATTTTGTCGACCTTCAATGCCCATGAAAGGTACTCTTCGGGATCGTTGCTTCCATTGAACCTGGGCATGGTGAACTTTAGCTCGCCGTAGCATTGCTCTTCATTGTGTTCGGGATGGGGATGATGACATCCTTGACGAGGAGGATTGTCTTGTTGGAAATATGCCCTAGAGGCAATAATAAAAGCATTATTATTATATTTCCTTGTTCATGATAATTGTCTTTATTCATGCTATAATTGTGTTATCCGGAAATCGTAATACATGTGTGAATAATAGACACCAACATGTCCCTAGTAAGCCTCTAGTTGACTAGCTCGTGGATCAACAGATAGTCATGGTTTCCTGACTATGGACATTGGATGTCATTGATAACGAGATCACATCATTAGGAGAATGATGTGATGGACAAGACCCAATCCTAAACATAGCATAAGATCGTATAGTTCGTTTGCTAGAGTTTTTCCAATGTCAAGTATCCTTTCCTTAGACCATGAGATCGTGTAACTCCCGGATACTGTAGGAGTGCTTTGGGTGTACCAAATGTCACAACATAACTGGGTGACTATAAAGGTATACTACGGGTATCTCCGAAAGTGTTTGTTGGGTTGACACGGATCAAGACTGGGATTTGTCACTCCGTATGACGGAGAGGTATCACTGGGCCCACTCGGTAATGCATCATCATTATGAGCTCAAAGTGACCAAGTGTCTGGTCACGGGATCATGCATTACGGTACGAGTAAAGTGACTTGCCGTTAATGAGATTGAACGAGGTATTGGGATACCGACGATCGAATCTCGGGCAAGTAGCATACCGATTGACAAAGGGAATTGTATACGGGGTTGCTTGAATCCTCGACATCATGGTTCATCCTATGAGATCATCTAGGAGCATGTGGGAGCCAACATGGGTATCCAGATCCCGCTGTTGGTTATTGACCGGAGAGCGATCTCGGTCATGTCTACATGTCTCCCGAACCAGTAGGGTCTACACACTTAAGGTTCGGTGACGCTAGGGTTGTAGGGATATGTATATGCAGTAACCCGAATGTTGTTCGGAGTCCCAGATGAGATCTCGGACGTCACGAGGAGTTTCGGAATGGTCCGGAGGTAAAGAATTATATATAGGAAGTGCTGTTTCGGCAGTCGGGACAAGTTTCGGGGTCACCGGTATTGTACCGGGACCACCGGAAGGGTCCCGGGGGTCCACCGGGTGGGGCCACCTGCCCCGGGGGGGCACATGGGCTGTAGGGGTGTGCGCCTTGGCCTATATGGGCCAAGGGCACCAGCCCCAAGAGGCCCATGCGCCAAGAGATAAGGAAAGGAAGAGTCCTAAAAGGGGAAGGCACCTCCTAGGTGCCTTGGGGAGGATGGATTCCTCCCTTGGCCGCCGCCCCCCTAGGAGATTGCATCTCCTAGGGCCGGCACCCCCCCCTCGGCTCCCTATATATAGTGGGGGAAGAAGGGCCTCTCAACCCACGCCTTTGGTGCCTCCCTCTCCCTCTCCAACACATCCTCCTCCATAGAGCTTGGCGAAGCCCTGCCGGAGTACTGCAGCTGCATCCCCACCACGCCGTCGTGCTGCTGCTGGAGCCATCTTCCTCAACTTCTCCTTCCCCCTTTCTGGATCAAGAAGAAGGAGACGTCATGCTGATCGTACATGTGTTGAACGCGGAGGTGCCATCCGTTCGGCGCTAGGATCTCCGGTGATTTGGATCACGTCGAATACGCCTTCCTCATCCCCGTTCTTTGAACGCTTCCGCGCGTGATCTACAAAGGTATGTAGATGCAATCCGATCACTCGTTGCTAGATGAACTCATAGATGGATCTTGGTGAAACCGTAGGAAAATTTTTGTTTTTTGCAACGTTCCCCAACACGTCTCTCACAATTTGCTCTTGCCATGTATGATTTCCATTGTCTTCTTATTCTTGTTGAACTTGATGTTCTTGGCAAGCTTGTGGAGGAACTTGTCGAGATTAACATTGCATGCGAGCTTGATATCTTCGTTCGTGAATTTTTTCGTGAAGTGCTTCTTCATGTTCACGAGCTTGTCGGCCTCGATTGGCTACGGCTCGACTTGAATCTCGGAGGGATTATTGCGCCTCAAGTGCTCGAGCATCTCGCAATTGTTGCTCTTGATGTTGTGCCTCGACATATTTTGCTTCTTGGTGGAGAAGCACTCGCTCTTCCTCTTCATGTTGGCGTTGTCGTTGCCGTTCTTGTGCTTTTGCAAAGGTAGCTTGGTTTTGACGGTGTCGGTGCTCTTGATAGTCGGTGTCGCATAGAGGATTGAGGCTTGATTGACGATCGTTGCGCGTGGCACGACGAAGAGTATTCGATGTGAGCGTACTTGAGCCGGAGAGGGTGAAGTCGGAGTGTCGACTTGAGCGGCTCCGTCTTGATGAGGACTAAGTGGAAGAAGAGCGGTTGAGCAACAAAGCACGAATCTCGTCCATTCTTGCGTTGTTCTCTTGCTTGTGATCTTCAAGCTTGTGGTCAAAGTAGTCTCTTGTACGTTGCTTGGAGAGTCGCAAGTCTGCGGCGAGGTTGTCGATGCATTCACTCATTGCTTGTTGCTCTTGATGCAAAGCATGTTGTGCACCAAAGAGGTGGCTCTTTGTGACGTAGGAGTTCATGTCGTTGTCTTGCCCGATGAAGAGTGGGTTGGTAGAAGTACTTGGCCTATCCATCATTCCAAGAGAAATATGTGAGTGGGAGAAAGAGAAGAACGTATACCAAATGTACCTTGACCGAAGTTGAAGGTGGATCAATGATCACTCCAATCTGGAACAAGGAAATAACACAATTGGTACCAATTCTTGTTGATTTATCACACCTACACAAGTAAAAGCTTTTGGTGGAGATTGGTTAGGATTGTGGCACAAAATTTTATGCAATTGTTAGTGAGCTTCAATAATGTTGGAAAAGATTCGCAAGTTTGCAATGCAACAAGTAGACCAAGCAATATAAGGTACACGGGAACACACACGCAAAGATGTAAGTGGGGTCGTGCAACCAAGGATGAGCCAAAATGTGGAATCCATGAAAATACTCTTGTTGCACAACAATAGAGAGACGCTAGCACGATTGCATAATAGGCAGATACGAAGACTTGTGCACAACCTACTAAGCAAAAATGCAACGACTTCTATCCCAAGTATGCTCTATGTATGGTGTTTCGATGATATGATCCAAGATGATCTAGTATGACAATCTTAATGTTGTATGATGCTATGGTTCTTGCTTAAAAGCTCTTTGCTTATCTTTCCCCTTTGCTTAAAAGCTTGTTTGGCTCTTTTCTCATGCAATGCTTCATGAACCAAGATAGCAATTGTGTATGCGATGACAACCTTGTGACACAAGAGATGATACCAAGATATGCACCAATGATGTATGTATGCTATGGGAAGTATGATCACTAATGTGCACAAGTCACGTTGCCGGCAATACTCAAAGGCTAGTCTCAATGTGTAAGTGACGCAAAGGAGTAAGGATATGATGGCTATCAATGTAATGGCAACAATGATATGTCCAATACCAAGATGAGGTTACCATTTCTTGGTTCCTTGTCCGTAAGAAAGAACCAATGACGGTGATCAAATGAGTGGTGCGAATAACAATATGATGTTGTCGAGATGGTCGTTGTTGATGACGCGTCCGTGGCAAAGATGAGCGGCGGTGATGTTGATGTCGAACCGTACCTAAATAGCCGAAGCACACTAGGACAGGGAACCACAACTCAAATTCTCAAAGCACAATGTGGAAAAAAATGTGTCGGAGTGCGAAACGGGTAAGCAATGGTGGTGGTATGCAGAAATGGTGACCGTGTAGAGGTGGTGGGAATGCGTATGCGGAGGTGTGGCGCTGGTGGAGACCAAACTGAACAAGATTCAGTTTTGTCAGGGAATGCCGGACGTCCGAGGGTTTACAGTTGTCTAGTCGTCGGACGTCCGGAGGCGGTCGGACAATCGGTGCCTGGCTGAAATTCGGGCACTTGAAGAACAACTATGGTTCGTCATTGGGATGGCGAAATTCGTCGAATCCGGGCAATTTCGTGGATGCGAAAGGTGGAGACGAAGGGGAAAAACTAGACCCACTCACGGCAAAGCAAATCCACGGATCAAATACAACAAAATTTCATCACACCAACAAATCACAAAAAAAAAATTGGGTCTATTTTTTGTGCAGAATCTTCGAATTAGGAACAAAATCAACAAAAAAAGGCTAGAAACACAACGTGGAGGCTCCAAAATCATGATCAACGTGGCTCTAGATACCAAGATGATGTAGGGTAGGAACCCTAGGGGTCGATCTTTCACGAAAGGAGCGGATCCCACGAAGAACATGAGGGAAAACACGAGGTGAAACACAAGGGGAAACACGAGAGAATCACTAAACCAATAAGAAATAGTCACACATAAGCTAGATCCTCGAGTACATAAGAGATCACATGATGCACGGTCAACTAAGGACGATACAAAAGGTAACGGGTCTTCTCCGTGAGGAGGTCTTGATGGTCTTCTCTGCAAGGAGGTATTGAATCCAAAGGGATCTTCTCCGAAGAGGGGCCGCGGTCTCTCTCGTGGAGTAGATCCGATGTGGATGAGCAAAGCTCTATCTCAACTATGAGCTAAACCAATGCTGACCCTAGAAAACAGGAGGAGTAGGTCTATATATAGTCTTAGGAGTCGAAGGGGTACATGGGCTGCGGCCCAACACACAAACAACACACAGGCGTCGAACGTCCAGGAGTAACCTGTCGTCCGGAGTCTCGTGAGGGTCCGGACGTCCGGAGGCTCGCGAGGGTCCGGACATCCGGTGCTCGTCAAACGTCCGTAGATTCGGCTCGGGTGGGCTTCGGTCGGACGTCCGGTTGGGATCGGTCGTCCAGGGCGTCGTTCGTCCGAAGGGCCTCGAAAATCCATAGACTTGTGTCGGGTGTGGGTGTGCCGGTCGTCCGGAGAGGCCCGGTCTTCCGGAGCCTGGAGGTCGTCGGACGTCCGTAGCATGCCGGTCGTCCAGAGCCAGGGAGTTCCGAGTAGTCCTTCTCCTTGTCCATTGAGCTTGGCGTCCTCACCGTCTTGTCCGTTGAGTGTAGTTGGTCCGTGGCTTTCCTCCAAGCACCTGATCACACATAGGGTTTCCACTTGAGGTAGTAGCCAAGTCTCATGCATAGAAAGTGGAAGTTCAGAGAGGAGTGAGTTCACCTTATCTTCGATAGCCTTCGCTCGGGCTCTTGTCATTGGTCCAAGTGGTGTTGTTGGAGGTGAAGATGCGTCCATGGGGATGATCGTGGGATGCTCTGCATCAGAAGGGGATGACGCGGAGTCGGGGAAGACGCGGCAGTGGATGCCCACGCGGAAAGGAGTATGAGGGTTTGCTGGTTCGGCTGCGGTGTGAGGCTGCTGTCACCACAGAATAATAGGGGTTGTGGGTGAGTAGAGGGATGGCCTGGCTAGCGGTGGGAGTAGTAGGGGGCGGTGAGGCCTCCGCGGCAGCACAACCGGCCACAGGAGGAAGGAGCAGGCGGCATGATCGGCGCTGGTTTGGGCGGCTAGAGCAAGAAGACCAGAGGTGCAAGAAGCACTACGACCGTTGGATGGACATCCTACGGTCACTGGAGCTTGTATCTTCATATTTCCTAAGTTGACAAAGCCCTCCGTCCGCGTCAACTTAGTAGGCCCACAAGTCAGCCTCCCACTATGGTGGGTACTAGCTAGCAGGCTGAGTATTCATTTTTTTGTGTTGACCATGCCGCGCCGAGCGCATCCAAGGTGGTGGACGATGGCAAGGCCCTGGACAGCAATGGGACGGAGATGGGAAGATGCGGGAGTGGAGTCATAGATGGAGAGGTGTATCAGGGTTAACTGGTTCTGGTGTAGTGTGGTTCGGCAGTCGGTGGAGAAGAACATGAGGTGTGGAGGGGTGGAGGGATGGCTTGGCCGATGGTGGGGTAGCGCTTCACAGCGAAGCATGCTAAGCAGAGCTGCTAGCAGCAGGAGGCGGGAGCAGGTGGTCCTAGAGGCGCTGGAGGAAGAAGACGAGAGATTGAAGATGGATGTCGGTCGTTGGATGTAAATCCAATGGCTAGTGATGTCAGAATCATTTGTTGACTAAGTTGACAACGACTTGTGTGGCTTCGACCTATTGCCCACATTTCGGACTCCAAAAATGTGGCACATATTCAACCCATTTTTTCAGAATTCAGAGTCCATTTGATCTTTTTTTGAGAATTACGGTCCATTTGCTGGGTTGGATGAACAAATAATGTAGCGTCCATGCGACCCATTGTTGAAAAACTACAACCCATTTTCGCTTTCTCGAAATACACGAATTTGCTTGGCTGGCTGAACAAATAATGTTGCGTCCATGCGGCCCATTTATTTTTTTCCTAAAAAATTACAGCCCACTTGCACTTTCTCGAAATACATGATTTTGTTGGGCTGGTTCTAATTATAATGTTGGGTTGGGCGCATCAATGTTATCAAAAAAATAAACAGGGGCTTAGCATTTTTATAAATATATTTAAATAATAAGTGATTTATTATTACATTGGCCCTTAAATCTTACCAAGCTTTTGTACACAATCACCAGGATTTTCGTTGCCTTGATGTAAAAAATCTAGGATTTTATTGTTAAAAAATTGTTTTTGTTAGTTAATAAGACGTGGGATATTGTTTTCTTATATATGTAAGTATCTGTTAAATAATATATAATAATATATAAAATAATATAAATATGTATAATATAGTTAGAAGGGAAACATAAGTTGGACCTGGCGTTCCTATTCTTATATAGAAAAATAGAACAGACCTCTGCGTTTTCTTCGAAAAAATAGATAAGTTGGGTTGTGGATGTTTCAGGAAAAATAAAACCTAGGATGGGAGGTCCATAGGCCGGTCGATACCTGACGGCCCTCAAGAAAATACAAATCGGCATGTCGTGGGTTGCGCATGCTAAAAAAGAAAGCCTAGACGGGGCATCCCACAACCCAGCTAATACTTGCTGGCCCACTGATAATAAATGACACTTGCCAGCTCCCCGACTTCATTGTAAATTTATCTCTTTCTGTAACTACGTTGGAGCACCTGAAAAAAAATGTAACTATGTTGACAAACCCGTGGGCCCCAACATCAGTATAGCATTAGGAGGAAGTATTTTTTCAATGAGGCACTTGCTTGTGTACGTCCATAGACCTGGTGGGTCCCGATTGTCTGCCTCTCCTTGTATGGTCCTCTCCAGATTCCTCTCGTTTGTTCAGCATGTTCACAACGGCTGACAGCGGCGCCACGGCGAGCACACAAAGGCGGTGGACGAGAACAAACCACCGAAGCCGGCGAAGGCATACAAGGTGCAGTGCCTTATTTCTACCGAAACTACTGAACTAGCCCAGTGGCCAAGTGACACTACCCGGCCGCTGTTCCGCCCAGGTTCGATTCCACCTGATGCAGTGAAAATATCTCCAATTTTTTTGCCTCTGCCATTATTGAGATGTGGGTCCCCATTGTCATCTACGCACACCACGTCCAACACTTGCCAAAACTTCGTCCCTCGTTTTCACTGTTATTCGCACACTCAACATTATGTGAGCATTTTGAAAATAGCATATCTTTTTTACTGTGTATGATATGAAGACGTGCTATGCATGAATGTTGATCAGCATGATGTTAACTAGCTGGTAGTAACATTTTCGACCATGAATAAAACATCCAACATGATGTTATCCCTTTTTGAAAAGGGCGTGTTAATATAAATGCTCTGCCTCTGAAACTTGCAGTTTCTTCTCTAAGAATCACATTGTCTACACTTTTATATGAAACTACATTTTAAGTGCTAAAAATAGATCTCTAGAATTCATAAAATACTTCATATGCGCAATACTGCAAATCTGAAATTCAAAAGACATTCATATATGAAAGTACTCTCAAAATACACAACACAAAACACAAAACACAACCTGAAATACTGACAACCCTAAGCTCCTCCTGACAATACACAACCTGCCCGACTATTGGGTTGGGGCGGCAGTCCCGTCCTATTCCTCAGCGGCAGACAACCGCCCCGTGAGACGAGGTGAACAGCGAGGGAGAGGATGGCGGGGAAGCGTCGTCGAGCCACCCTGCTTTTCTCCTCTTGCAGTTGGGTTCGGTCGACGAAGACTCCACTGGCTCGCTCTGGCACAGCCCCCTCACAAACGGCACCCTATAGATGCTCGATCCTTCAATCTCTGGTGGATGCTCCATCTTGGATCGATACTCCCACCACCGCTACCTCACGATCAGATTTGGTGAATCTGTTTGCTCCATGGCCCAGAGGAGGAACTCTATGTACTCCCACGCGACTCCCTTCGGGAGTATCGCCGCCTTTTCGCTCTGTTGTAGATATTTGGCCATGGATGTCACTGTCGCCGCTAATTGGTCGACGTATGTGATCCTCACGTATCGGTTGTACTCCTCCATCGATCTACTTATCCACAACACCTTCACTCGCCGGCGGTGGTTTTTGAATGGAAGAGGAGTGGAGCGGCTCTGTTTTTGGATTAGAATGGGAGAGGAGCGGCGCTAATTCTGGATTGGAACAGGAGAGGAGGGGCGGTGGTTTTGAAATGGAAGAGGAGAGGATCGGTGCTGGATTTGGATTGGAACAGGAGAGGAGCAGTGGTGGTTTAAGATGAGAGGAGCGGCGCTGGTCTTGAAAGTATTTTTTTTGTTTTGCATATTTTGGGTCAAAGTTTGACCACGTACTGTATTTGACAAGAAAAATGTGAATGCATGCCACCAAAAATTGTATCATTTGGTTCGTACCTGAATGTACTTTCAAATTATATTATTTTTGCAACATATAACATATATTTTATTTGTGAAAATCATGGTCAAATATGACCCAGAATAAAAGGGAGACTAGTTAATGTGGGGTCGCTTTCTTAATTGAAGGGTAAATTGATTTTGATTTTGATCCAGTCACAGCGCACCGGCCATCTCGTCAAATCCTAAATCGCTGCCACACACTCCTCTCCCTCTTCTCCATTGCAAAACCACCTCCCCTCCTCTCCATCATCTCCATTCGAAAACCACCGTCTCACCTCTCCCTCTTCTCCATTGAAAAACCACCCCTCCCATCTCCTTCTTCTCCATCGCAAAACCACCGTCTCGCCTCTCCCTCTTCTCCATTGCAAGACCACCGTCTCTCCTCCCATCTTCCAAAGCTAGCACCGGAGCTCTTAGAAGGACATCCATGGAGAGGATGCAGCAGCGAATTGGGCAGATTGCCGACGGCGACCAAGCGAAGTTAGCCAGGTTGAAGGAGATCCTTACTTGGTTTGACAACGAGTGGGAGATTTCGAGGATGGTGACGGCCATGTGGCAATGTACGCGAAAGAACGAGACAATGGCGATGAGGGCGGCGATGTACTCCTTGGCGGCAGTCACGCCGCAGTCCTTAGAGTTCATCAAGTATCTCCTCTGGGTGATGGAGCAGACAGATTCGCCCGAGGCAAAAGTCAGGCGAAGGTGGTGGGCATACAGGTCGGAGGTCGAGCATCTAGAGGATAACGAATCGATCAAGTACTTTGTGCCGTTCGTGAAGGTGCAGACCAAGCCAGAGCCACAGGAGTATTCGTTCTCCCACTGCAAGAGGAGGCCGGATGGTGCGACGTCGCTTCCTCACCATTCTCCACGGTTCCCTCGATGCTCGCCTCATTTCAACGGCGGCGGTAGGGTTTAAGGTAAGATTTGCACTAACTTAATCTTCCATCTACTCATGCTTACAATCAGTGTGACGGCTAATGAAAATCATGCTTACAATCAGTCTCCAAGTAATACGCCAATCACCCTAAAATAGCTCTGGACCAAAAAAAAGTTGTGACATTGTGTACAAATTAAGAAAAATAGATTGGTGCTTCTTTTAGAAAAGAGTACTCCCTAGAAAACTGCCAATATAAGCTACTAGTATTTGGTTAGAGGATTTGCTGCCAAGAAAGATCCGTCCAGAAAGAGCGCCACACATTCTTGCATGGAGCCTGGTTGGTCTCGGTAATTTTTACTTGGCACACCTTGCACTCGGCATATATGCCGGTTCCATCCATACATTTGTGTAGTTCCACCAAAATGCAGTTGAATAACCCTGTTTGCACAGATAATGAAAAAGCATGATTACATTATAGTGGCACTAGTTGATGAAACATACACTAATAAATAGAAGAAAATATTGCGATAGTACCATAATATGCCATGCTGCGAGGGCGAGATGGGCCCTGTGACGCCTCATACGGTAGGCCTCATACTAGAAATCGACCCAATTCTCCCCAATACAGGTTCTGCCAATGATGAACATCAGTGTACAGCAGTAGTACAAGGAGGGGCCTTAAGAAATTCCAATCTCTATTTTTGTGCAGATCAACTAAAATTAAGCACCCCAGTTTGCAGAAACGCTTAAACATTAACAATGGGACTAGATGAAACATATACTAACAAAGAGAAGCACTTTCTTTATCTACATTGGAAATTACATGATAGAGAGGACACTCGCTCTATTTTAACTGAATTATTACTTCATTTTATCAGTGGCGCTAGGGTCGAGCAGGTGGCAAGCGAGGTGTACCGTGCGTCGCAAGGATGGAGGCTGGGGGTGCTTAGACTGGGATGCTAAAGCTGGCTCTTCAGTCCCTATCTCCCCCCCTGATGTTTCTATGGTAGCATTTGGGTTGTAATCCAAACTTGGTCGAGCTGGTGCTGTGTCCCCCTACCTACCTAGCTAATGTGGCGAACTTGTCTCCTACTAGTACTAAGTCTGTTCTAGTAGTCGTTGCATAACTGCCCATTTACATTGAGATGTTGTCGGATAATGGTTCTCTATGGTTGGGTTTCTTTAATGAAATCGGAGGAAACCCCCTCTTTCAATATATTAAAAAAAACAGTGGCACTAGCAGTGCCAAAACATTGCCTCAAATAAATGGTGCCACTAGATTAAGGCGCAAAATAATAACATTACTGCTTTATCATGGCAGTGCTAAAATAGTAGCACAAGAGCAGACTCAACATGCATGATCTTTGCGAAACGGCCAGACCAAAAAGGACCATACCTCATGATGGAAACCATATCTACAGTCAATGCCATCATAGAAGGGATGACACTAGTCACCAACATAGATGATTCAATTCATGGGACCTTTTTGTGCAGTTCACCAAAAACGAAGCAATGTCCCATGAGCTAGTAGCTTCTTCTTCATTAGTTGCAATAAAATTGAGCAACATCAAGGTTTGTTGTGAATCTCATGGAATATTCAACTATAATTTGGATATCATTTGTGTAGTTCAACTAAGATCAAGCGTGAAATGTATATCTTTGTTTGCACAAAAAAGTGGACAACATCAAGGAGGGTGACTAACAAGTGATAAAACATACATCAAATGAAAAGAAGCATGTTCCTTATCTGAATGGCAATCCTACAAGGACAATATCAATTTCTAAAGCAGTAGCATTGCTAGATATTAGTGTCGGTATTAGCATTAACTATGACAACCGTTAAATACGACATTACTTTAACGGTGCCATTGCTTCATTTTACCAGCAACATTACATTAATAGCTGCTACAGAGTTGGTATTTGGGCATGGGAGAGTACGCGGACCCGGACAGTTGCATTTCTAATGAAAAGAAGCAACTTATCTTAATGGGAAATTTAGCAGGACATGAAAAACAGTGCCATTAATTCATATTACTGGAGGCATTACATTGGAAACAACATTGGCTTAACGTGTGCTTACACTTAATAGTGCGACTGCTACATTTACCACTTGCATTACATAAGAGGGGCTTGGGGCAACAAACATCAGAACAGGATATCTGGGTTGGTCCCATTTTTGTTTGGTATAGTCACCTTATACTGTGTGAGGCTAGCAAATCTAGTGCTGGACATACTCCGTTGATTTGTCCCCCACTGCCCACTTTCTTTCCTTTTTCGACCAATAGATCGGTTTATATTGAGATTGTACTGCATTTCCCTTTATTTCCCTATTAAACCAAGAGACCAGCTGGATAGCCAGTCTCTGCTACTTTTCGCCCCCATTATTTCCTCTTTCGACCAAGTCCTAGATTCAGGTAACAAATCTTCCCCCAGCCCTCCCCCTTTCTTCCCGGTTTTCAACCAAGTAGTACTAGATTCGACTGCCTGAACTAGTTTTACTTGTTAACAGTAAAAATTTAGGTGGCTTTCGAACAGCTGATCAATCCTATCTATGAGGGAGCATGAGAAATAGTAAAAGATACAAATGCAGTGATGTCAGGAGCTAGGGAAGTATATAGTAAGGACGGTTTGAAAGGAAGTTGTACCTGAGGGTCACATGGATGTTGCTAGGTGGGCGGCGTGAGGCCGGATCTGCCCACACTACGGCAACAAGTAAGAAGGGGTCGGAGGCCCTCAATAGCCGGCGGTGCGTGGGAGAGAACATCAAGGCACGCTGATCGGGACACGCCACCAGTGGGTAAGAGCCGTCGCTGAGGACGACCGCGTGAACATTACACCTTCTCACCTTCCCCAGAGAAGAGGATCCGGATGGATCTGTGACTAGCGGTGAGCACAGAGAGAGTGTGGCCACCGCTGTCGTGTTTTGATCTAGAGAGGACAAGACAGTGTGGAGAGAGCAACACTAGAAAGCAAGCGCGGAGGCTCCTGCCTATATAGTGGAGTAGTTTTCTTTTATCTACCGGAGCCGGCTTGACCTTGTCAATGGCTGTTGAGAAGTCTTCATGCACGTGCCTCGGAGGCACAGTTGTCGTCATTTTGATCTGAAGCACCGGATTACCATATAACACGAAAAAATGCCACATGACAAGAAACCATAACCTCACTGCCCCAAGGAGACAACATGAATCCCGACCGACAAATAGACGAGGATCAAAGCTCAAATTAAAGATAAACTCATAAAAAAGAGGTCCATTGATAGATGTCCTAATTAACATAGCCGACTTGACATAAATGGCAGCTGAGTAGTCTTCGTGCATGTGCCCCCAATGACCGCGCCTTGGAGGAACTCAGTTGTCACTGTTTAACCCTCGCAGTGATCTGAAGCATATGACACCTAATATTGCGAGATGACAAGAAACCTTTTTTTAGATTTCTCATCAGAACTACAGCCATGTACAACACATCCTGCACGATATGTAGATGATAGCCAATCCAGCCGTCTGCTAGAGTCTGGTCACATGCATGGACGAACTGATCTTCCGTGTCATGTAGGGATCCTCCAAGCACCGACGTCTGTACAACACTGCTCTGGTACTATCGCTCGTCTCTCTCTTCTATTAACTCACCCGACTTGTGGGGCTGGGGAGTGTGCCTATGGCCGGTTTTGAATTGGGTTCCCACATGTGTGTGCAAACACAATATGACGCTCGTTCCATTCGGAGAGCGGCGTACCAGACCGACCTACCGTCTGGGGTGCGATGTGAATGTGATGGGCGTGTTGTATACATGTGTACCACCATTTTCTTAAGGCTTTGCTCCATGGCGCAATCCATGGATACAAAATTATATTTAAAAGTCGAGGGCGGGGCTTTTCCCGCGCGGTAGGCGGGGCAGTTCCGCCTAGTCGGTTCAACAGAGAGGCGAGAAGATGAGGGAGTAGGCTCCTGCAAACGTAGGGCTGTGTGATTTGATGACGAGTTACTGGTGGACAGCTGGGACCTGTGATTTGATTTGCCATTATCATTTTAACTATGGCGCTACGACCGGCGTGAGTATCCCGATTCCTAACCACCTCCATGGTATACATGTGCCAAGTACTGGGCCCTTCCCAGTGCACCAAGGTGTACATGTGCTAAGGACACCACATAGGCAGAAAAGTGACGTGCCAAAGCAATTAAAGAGGAGAGAGAGCATTATGGTGACCCCAGGAAGAAACGCTGCTAAGCATGCAGACATATGTAAAATGACTACCAACCAATACATGAGGGAGTTTAATTATTAAACAATTCAATAAGGGAACCTTAGCTACAAAAGCTAAGCACCTTTGCATTTAGAAGACTTGTTGCTAAGATTTTTAATGCACTTAGCACCTCATGTAAGCACCCATGCATTGGAAGAGTACAAAGAAAGAGATAGAGAGAAGTAAACAAATACTCTTATAGCCAACTTTAGGCTAGTCATAGTGTGGAGTAACTTAGACTAGTGTCATGCATATGACACTAGTCTTTGTTACTATCTTCATAGTGCAAAGTAACATACAAGTAGTATCATAAATGATTGCATTTATTACATTATAGACTCATTTTGCTTTGGGTTGCATTATGTTATAGTAACATATTATGTTACTCCAAACACCTCTCTCCTCATTAACTATATGCCACCTAAGCAAAATTGTCTTGGAACGCGCTATGTTACCTGCTAAGTTACTCCCACTATGACCAGCCTTACAACTAATGTTGTTGTATGAGTGACTAAGTGATGACTATGCATGACGTGCCAACATCAGATAATCTAACGCACTTGGACGGAGGAAGTAGTTTCATGCATGTGAAGTAGGGAGAAAATGCTCATTTATAGCCATCTTAAATCTCCAAGGGCGCGACTGCTTGAGCGAAGCGACAGTCGTGGTAGGCGCGACCATGATATAGGCTGCTGGCAGCCCTTGGATCTGAGATCGAGCGGTCGCATGCTAAGTTCCTGAAAATTTGCAGAATAACCCTCCTGCATAGGATATTCACCCATAGGTCTGGAATCACGCCATGCAACCGTTTGATCTCAGATCCAAGGGCTCTCGGAAGCCCGTATCATGGGAGCATGGAAAGCTTCGTATCACCTGTAATTTTCCCGACGCTTGACGTGTGAACATGCAGATGCATGAAGCCATTTAATTGGGCGTCTAGTAGACATGACATCTAATTGGGCCCCCCATAGTACTGTGCATGAATCCACTTATCCACAGAGCAAGCCACTACCCTGCCGTTCGCATGCTCCACTCAGCATTTTTACAATCGGAAAACCGCTAGCAGTTCGCTCCTATTCGTCCCCAGTCGTCCTTTAACATTACGATAGTTCGCTCCTAGTCATGTTGTCGTTTCACATTACAACAGTTCTACTAATCCTAACCCTCCTCCCAAATCCATGGCGTCCTAAATCTCCATGATTGGCGGTGAGTACAAGGTTAGAACCATCACCGACGATGAGTTCGACGTCATCTACACCTGTTCTTCCATGACGGTGAAAGGGTGCCTTGCTCGCTTCAAATGCATGTTCAGAAAGTCAAATGATGAGTGGGTCGCTGGGCTAGATGTTGAGTACACCATAGTCCTTGGAAAAGAGAAGAATCTAAAGGAGGAAGAGAGGAAGAAGCCCGCCGTGATCCAAGTTTGCGTGCATAAATTGTGCTTGGTCTACCACATATGCCATGGCGATGTTGAGTGCAAGGACTTTAAGAACTTCCTCGGGGGCGGCAGAGTCAAATTCGTTTCTGTAGACTTTACAACCGACAAAGAAGTCCTGGGTCGGATAGGCCTCGTTGTAGGTGAGCCCTTCGACCTCTACAGGAATGTGTTGGTGTCCTCCCATCAGCCTTCAATGCTGACCCTAGCAGCAGCCATGGTTGATCCTTCATACGGTAAACTGACGAAACCTTCGCCCAAGTTTCATCATGCATGGCAGTGGAATGTACTAGATATACACCACATCAATTAAGCTGCAATGGATGCCTACCTTTGTTTCAATATCTACAAAGCTTGGACGAAGAGCAAGAGCCAAGTGTGCGGTTCAAGCAAAGAAGTATCGGCCAAGAGAAAGAGGGACAAGGACAAAGTCGAGCACTTGGATGAGGAGTACAAGTAAGGTGGAAGTGTCGTTGCTCATGGTGGTTGCAATGCAGTGTCTACCGGATTAGTTGCTTAGTTTAATTTGAGGGTGCTTAGTTTTATTTAAGGGGTGTGTTATGCTAAGCCCCCAGCAGAACTATGTTATGTTCCTTCTCGTTACTTTAACTCTTTATTGCGTACATACTAGTATTTCTTATAGTTCATCATGTATTTGGTAGTACTGCCACTCGTTTCTTCACATTATATACATAAAACATATATGGCCAGCATCATATAGCCAGCAGTTTAGTTGTCGAAGAATTTAAGGGTTCTTAGTTTTATTTGAGGGTTGTGTGGTGCTAGACACCATTTATTGTGACTCAAATCTCTTTTGCCATGTTATAATGACATAAATACCTATGGACCAACATGCTAGCTCTGCCTCTACCTCACTACAGTACAATAAAGTGTGGGACCTACTTGATCCCAACAACGTTCTTATTTTCCTGGAAAATTATTCGCTTGGTTACTCCTGACAAGCGAGGCCACACTTATCATTGCAATATAGAGAGAATCGGCTTATTTTTTCATATAACATGGTCAATGGGTTTGACATGAAAATAACAATGTCTAATGGCATTTTTGAGCAAACATCTAACGAAACAATGGCATTTTTGAGATATCTAATTGCATTTTTGAGCAAGCATCACATGAATCGATGCCATTTTTGAGCAGTTGTAACTTCTAATGGAAAAACTGAGTAGTGATACACAACTAGTGGAATAAATAAAAAAACCAAGAATTGAATAGGTATGCTAATTTCTTTAATAGATTTAGCACCCCATTTAAGCACGTACTAGCTTTTTTAATAGTACTATATGCATAATTTGGCGACGAGCGCTCTTTATATATACCACCTTTTTTTCTTTAATTTCATCTTGTTAGTTTTGCTCCATGGCGCAATCCATCGATACTACTACTGTACAAAAGTATAAATTTAATAGGCTAGAGGGCGGGGCAGTCTCGCCTGGTCGATTTCACGAGAGGCGAGGGCCTTTGTGATTTGATGGCTCATTACTGCTGGAAGGCGGGGCCTTGTGATTTGATTCCTCGTATAAATGCTGCCGACGACCTGAGGATGAGCAAAGAAGCATGCAGTATACTCAAGTTTTCCACTTGAGTACTAGTACGACAGAGGAGCATGAAACACGATAGCCCAGTGCAATATGGCAATAAAAAATGATCTAATTTGCTAGTCATCGATCCCATGACACCGCTATTCATGCCTCATAGAGAATGCGACACGTGCAGCGGAACACCCGAAGCAAAAGAAGAAACATAGGAGCAAAATAAGAAGGAAGATTATCACCCCCAAAAAGAAGGAAGACACACAAACAAGTCTAGGGCGCTGCTCTCTACTACATGAAGGGTTGCTAGTCGCGGAGTCATAACTGCTTCTTCATCGCCTCCATGACCTCCATCTCCTTGCGCATCTCCTCCGCCATCTTCTTCATTTTGTCCATGACACAAGATTTCTCGACACGAGCCTTCATCATCTGTTCCACGGCCTCATTACGTACCTTGACAGCAGTCAGGTGCTCGATGCGGAGCTTCACCAACTCCTCCTTCTGTTCCATGATGAGGGCCTGCAGCATCTTCATCGAGGAACTATTCTTATCATGCACCTTCTTCTAGCTGGCATTCTCCTCCTTCAGCAGGTCAAGCTCGTGGCAGAGCTTTGCCTTGTCCTCCTGAAGTTGCAGGATTTCGCTGGTCGCTTTCTTATCCAAGGCAATGCTCTTCATTGAGCTCAGCGGGCATGTCGTCGAGGCTCTCCTCAGCAGCTCCACCAAGCCGTCGATGAACTCCTCCTGCTTATTGAGTTGAGCGGGCATGTCATCAAGGGATAATAACTCCAGCACGGCCAGCTCGGCATGTTAGCCTCGGCGGCTTGGGCACTCTTTGGAGCACTCGGCTCCATGGCTAGGGCGCTCCTGGGAGCCCTCGCCTGCCCATGAGAGATCTTTCGAGGTCTCTACCAGTCGGTGAGCCCTCTCTGTTTTCCACGGCCTTAGTTGCCGCTCCCTTGTTACGAGTAGTTGTCGAACTAGAGCTCTGCACATCGGCCATGGCAAGGAAGGACGAACAAGAAAGACTTATGAGGAGGAAGAGGTAGAGTGATTTTCGGCTAGGTACTAGTTCCCCTTTTTATAACCTAGTACTAGCACTAGTACTAAAACCTGCATAGTGGGGACACGATCAGGTTTGATACTTACTAGGTGTGAGCAGGTTTGCACTTAATTATACTATGCACTTTGGAATGTGATGGGAACAAGCTAAAGATTAATTGATGGTTTTGGTTTCGAGGCCCAAAACGGCTCCCGATCAGTTTCCTGGAACACAAATTTCAAGTACTACTGCTCAAATGCGGTCGCACAAGTTAGTGATGTAACTGGTCGTACATCTCAGACCAAGCCGATGCGTGTCGCAGGTCCGACCGACCATCTATTGGTGCGACCGACCATAAGTATCACATGATGGAGAATTCTGGTTGTGGCTTCGGGTGATTGTCACGAACAAGCATTCAAAAACTAATGATAAATGAATTATCATGTTCTTCCAAAGGACCAAGTATTTTCACAGGAATACAATACATATATATGGAGTGAATGTCACAGTTGCAAACCACCATGGCGCCGCAAGTTCACTACAGCAGCAACCAAGTAGGTCACTGCATCGCTGGCGGGGAAGGAAGGCAGCTCACCTCGCCTACGATGCATGCCCAGTGGTGCCGCCGCATGCGCATTCTTTCCTCCGCAGTTGACTCCATGAATATGATCTCTGCCATTAGCCCTAGCTCGAAATCAATGCGACACTGCTAGATGTTGACATCCCTCGGCATCTCTCCCCTGAGATCGACTTGCACCTCTGCCTTATGCTGCGCCAGGCACAGCTCCTTTTAACTTTTCTCCAATCGATGCAACGCTTCCTCAATCCGATTTGCCCTTGCTGCCCACCACCTGAACCGCAGCCCTGGCATGTCCTCCGGCACCACCGATCTGTGATTCCAGAGCAATGGATCCCCTCTAAAACACGTGTGGGTTTTGCTCAAAGGCGGTAGTGCTGCAGGCCGCAGCGAGAGGGCAGCCCACGGGATCCTGGGATCTAAGGGATTATCCATGGCGGGATCCTCCATGGTGGGATCCGGTGGGCAAGGCAGGGTGGCGAGCCTAGGCGCTGGGAGAGACCTACGAGGCTAAGATAAATATAGTACTACTCCACTCCGTCCATATTTAAATACAAAGGCCATCAACAGTACCCCTGGCAAAAATTGATCATGTCGCCTGCGTCCTGGTTTATTGGCCCCTTTTTTGTGCCAGTTTTTATGACATGCATAAATATTATGTTACTTAAAAATATGGTAAAAAATTGGTACAAAATACGAAGGAGACCAAGGGAAGTAGTAACCCATGTTTTAACTACTCGCATGCACGTAGTGGAGTAGTAATGTCTTTCTCAACTACTTCCTCCCTCACGTCCACTCAATTTGCATGCATTGTATTAATTGACCATCAGTGAAGTGAAGGACTTTACACGCGTCAAATTATCACATGGGGTGGATCTTCGTACAAAAATGCGTCCCACCGTGTACCCGCGGGTGCGTGCAAGGAAATGAGTGTGTGCGTGCACATCTTCGCTCCGTGCATGTACTGCCAGTGTGCATGATAGAGGACGTCACTGTGATAAATCCACACAAGGAGGTCGTGACAACGCATCCACATGTGCCACATGGCTTCATGAACTGAAAGAGATACACTGTGTAGCATGCCATTGGAATTCTAATTTACATGGCACATACTGGAAGTACTAGTAAGGTACACGTGCATTGCATGTATCAGATTTGGCAACCAAATTATGAATAAATACCACACTATAGCATGTAAGCTTTGTGTCATATATGCATGATGTATACATTTGTTTAATTCTTATAGTGCATCTCATTCAAAATCAATTAGTTCTTATAAAAAAGTTAATCTATTTTATGATTCATGGAATTGTACGTTGTAAAGCATAAAGTAAAAACAAATAATGGCAATTCAACTCAAAAAAAAGTTTGGGCAGTTATGATACAGAAGATTCTAGAACAATGTAGAAGCACTTGTGTTTTGAGGTTTGTGCATTATGCTTAAGTTCAGCCATGGAGTCTTCTAGATTGTACATGTGGCAAAATCTGGTGGGGGCTAGAGGATGGTGCAAGGGGCCAAGTGGAGGGAGACTGTGAAGGAGTGCACAAGTGAGAGATCGATATTTAAAGAGAGGGTGCGAGAACATGCACTGTTGCGCGTAGTGGCGGAGCCATGAAAAATAAATGAGCTAGGGGACAAGCATTGCTAATCCTTTACGAGGAAGGCCAATTCATCAACTTAAACCATTTACCAGCAATTGATCTACTTATCACATTCATATTAGCCTCAATATATAGTGATGTTAGGGGGGGCAGGGCCCTTGCTGCCCCCTGTCTTTGCCATTGTGCGCATCTCTAAGAGATGAAGCGGAAGGCATGGATGATGTGAGGGGGATGTTGGATATATAATTAATGTGGGTGTATTAGCTATGTAATCCTATATAGAGATGTATAGATTGATCGATGTGTACGTGGGAAATAGGATGAGACCTCACTAGATATAGAGATCGATCGGTTTGTGTGGAAAACTGGGAAAGACCTAGCTATATATACACACACATAGAGGACATCGATCGTTGCACAAGCACATGAGAGATAAAGAATGCTCGACATGATGAAGAGCGGGAGGTGTGTGTGTGTGCGTGCATGGGAGACCACCTGAAGAAAACGATTGCATGTGTGCGATGGATAATGCCGAGTGGTAGTGTGTGTGCATGCAAGCACGAGAGAAAGTTAGTGGTACAATTATAGGGAGAAGATGAATGTGTGGGTGTAAAAGACTAGGTGAGGACATAATCAATGTAAAGCTGAATTCAAATATTTAAATGAGAGATCATGATGTTTGAAACCCATGCATGCATGAATATAACTGAGATATGCGCAGTGTGGTTTGGAAACGAGCATGCTATACTATATACACATTGAACAAGGTCAGACCAATTTGAATTTGAGATACCGATGGCAGACATCATTTGGCTACATTGCATCCGTGCATGGACACACTATTCCGTGGCTTTCACATCACACACACACATATATATACCCATATATGTTATATTTTATATTTTTTATATAGTGTGCGAATAACTTCAACTTTGAAAGATGGTCATTGGATGAAGCTAATCCGATGGTGCAGAGATGGAAAATCCAAGCACTACTGGCCGTTGGATATCATCTACATTCCACCAGATTTTGCCACATGTACAATCTAAAAGACTCCATGGTTGAACTTAAGCATAATGCACAAACCTCAAAACACAAGCACTTCTCCTTTGTTCTAGAATCTTCCGTAGCATAATTGCCCAACTTTTTTCTACCTGAATTGCCATTATTTGTTTTTTTTACTTTATGCTTTACAACGCACAATTCCATGAGTCTTAAAATAGATTAGCTTTTTATAAAAACCAAATGATTTTGAATGAGCTAAACTATAAGAATTAAACGAACATCTACATCATGGATATATGACTCAAAGCTTACATCCTATAATGTGGTATTTATTCATAATTTGGTTGCCAAATCTCATGCGTGCAATGCACGTGTACCTTACTAATCTAAATGGTGTTTGTGTGTGTTGTGCGTGTTAAACACATTGTACATAGTATCATACACGGTTTAGATTCCGAACATCTAGCTAGAGCATACATGTACTATGATTTGAATTCAAAATAAAATGGATACATATATTTGAATTTGAGATCGTATGAACATGTAGTTCGTAATTATATAGGAATTTACTACTCCTATATTCATGTCATGTGTTGTGAAGATAATATTTAGATGGTTGTATAACTAACCCGAGTACAATCCCATTCAAATAGGGAAAATGTACTCAAATTTAGTCCATATGCTAGACAACACGAATTGTTTCTTATTGTTGAGGGAAGTGCAAATTGATTTGGTACTGTACACATTATGTTTGTTGTCCTGATTCTTTTAGTTTTTTTGTTGTTGTATTTCAAAGCATTTCTAGTAATATAGTAAAGCAGGACATGGTTCTCTCTATTGATGAGGTGAGAATTCTCTTTTTTTGAACATGTTAAGCTTGTTCTCCCGAAATTTCAAGCCGCACCTTGTTATGCTGAAATTTCAAGCTAGCATCTCTGTCTATCATGCTGCGAAACTCTGGCCTCTTCAACCCGCGCCCTGTTACCCCGAAATATTTAAGATATATCTTTGTCTCGTTATGCTCCAAAAACTCCCTCCATCTCAACCCGCGCCTTGCTATCCCAAAATTACAATGCGTGCGAAAACTCCCACCTCCTGCGAAATCCCGACATGTGAAATGCCTATGATACCCATGAATCGAAAGAACCGCCTAGCTCAAATCGGCGGGGGTACTTCCGTAACTTACCCCACATTTCAGACAAGCGCATCCCAAAGCCATGGTCCCATCCGCCCACCCATTCATACACCGAGGCCGTGAAAACCAGCGAAGTCCCACTCCCTCCTCCGTCCGCCACCCATCCGGAGCCTCTTCCCCGATGACGCCGTCCACAGCAACACCTCAATGTCCCTCATCCACCGCACCAGATGAGGATCCGCGTTGATCTTGTAGTCCCGCCGGTTCAGCCACCCCGCCCTCCACCTCCAAGGAGTTGCCTTGATGTTCCCCTCGTCTTTCGCGTCACCTCTGTTCCCACACTGCCGTCTTCACCTGCACCACCGGAAGAGCGGCATCATCACCGATTCTTCGGATGAAGCTGAGGCCTAATCAGCACCACCAAAGAGGTTCTACACTAATCGCCGCATTTTCTTCTTGATTCGATCTCACGGTGCTGCCGGTGGTCGGTCCCGAGCTGACATGGCGCGGCTTCATCCACGGCGGCATCGCCGGCCATTTCCTCCACGGCGTCGGTCCCTCAGCGGCGACGTCCACATCAGTAGGAGCTGCTGCTGCTGCTTTGGCTCTCGCTCGTGCTGCTGCTCTGCTCTTGCTCTCGGTCCCCTGCCTGGTCTGCTTCTGCTATTGCTCTTGCTTTGCGCTGCTCCTCTTGCTCTTGCTCTTGCTCTTGCTCTTGCTTGCACTGCTGCTCTACTCTTGCGTGCGCTGCTGCTGCTCTACTCTTGCGCGTGCTGCTGCTGCACGAGCAGCAGATCCTGCTCTCCCCTGAGCCCCTGCAGCTGCTACTCGAGATGCTGTGACACAACCAGCTGTGACGGATCTCTCACGCGCCGCTGCTCCTAGCGCTGCTGCTACTGCTTTTCAGCTACTAGTGCGTTCAGTTTCGACAGTAAAATTCAGTCTCGACAGCAAAATTTAGTTTCGGCAGTTAAATTCGGTTTCAAAAGTTAAGTTCAGAGATGAGCGGCTGATGTATTTTACATCTAGCAATTTGTGGTTATGTATTTTACATCATCTATTAGAGATGCTATTAGAATTCCACTTAGGTTAAGGTTGTCTCTCTTGTCCTTCTTCAGCCTCATAGTCGTACAACTCGCCGAAACAGCTCCAACGATGAAACCCTCCATCACAGCGGAGCAATACCCCGGGCTCCATCTCCAAACGCCTAAGATCTTCTTCCTCTCCTCCGACAGCCAAATCAGCCGGAGCATCCTCACCGACAAACCCAATCACGCTGAGATTGACATGGCTTTGCCAAAGAGGTTGTACACTTGTTACATTGCTTTTTTTACTCTACATGTTATATATATATGTAGTAACGTGAAATACTATTAGTTTCTCCTACTATATGACAAGAAGTGAGGTACCATGCAACTTAGCTATCTGTGATGGACTCTCTTGAACACCATCATTATTTATTTCTCCGCGTTTGAGCTGTGAATTTGTAGATGGGCCTGAGAGTTGAGCTAGTAGGGCAGTGTCCTGCGTCCAAAGTAGTAGAAGTAGCACAAAAACATTTTTTGAGTGTAGGCTTTTCCCTACTCATGCCTGCCTACTAGAATCGCCCCTGCTTGAAAGGAAAACTTAAGGAAAAACACAGGAATTGGAAAGTTTCCTATGGTACTACTATTCATGCATTTGGTTCAAAGGAATGGAGCAGAGGAAAACTATTGGATTTGTTCCTTTAGTGTCTCCTTGAAAGAAAAACCGTAGGAATTTTAATATCCACTGTCCTCCTTTTCAAATTCCTATTCATGAAGCACAAGACTAAGAGATAGTAGCATAATAGCATTATAACCGTACATTTTCTTGTGGTTTGACTTAATCTCACCATGCTTCTTTGCATCCTGTGATCTTCCAATTCTTGTGAACCAAACACCTAGATTGGCAGAAATCCTGTGTTTTAAATTCTCTGTTTTTGCATGTGCATTCCTATCCTATTCCTGTGTATTTACTATCCCCGCATTGTTAGAATCCTCAAATTCAAACAAGCCCTTACATAATTACTTCTGTTACAGATATGTGTCAAAGAAAACCTTGTGTGGTTTGTCCCGCTCCTGCTGCGCTGTGTTCCACCCCAGCTCAGCTGCTCCAACGATGGAAGGGTTCACCACAGTAGGGATCCGCTCTCCAGACTGTCTTTCGCTGCCTCATATCTTCTTCCCCGCTGCCGGCAGCCATGACAACTACATTACCATCATCAACTAAGCAGATGACCTTGAGGACTACACAGGTCCACAAGAGAGGTCGCACTCTTTCATGTCTGCTTACGTTATGCATCGCTTAATATGATGACATGCTACTTTATCGTCCTGTTCACCTATTAGACTCCGAGTCAAGTCCAAACTAATGCTCAAACTTGAGTTTTTAAATGGTTGTGGGCTACATATTGGGGCAGCAATCAATACTATATGTCTACTATCTGGTTAAGCTCGGGTGTCTACTATGAGTTTCATGTTGGGTGGAAACAAACATTAAAGGAGCCATTGTCTGTATTTTTTAACTAAAACTATTATCTGCCTGCTATCATTCGTTTTGGGTCTATCCACAGTTTGCTACCATCACTCAGGATTTGTGCATACACTCCTTACATAATATCACTATGTTTTATTCCTATGCATGTCAGTTATTGTACACAATGGAACTGAACATGCAGAGCAAAAGAGACGAGCCTTGTGTGACAATAAAATTTCATGTATACATCGCTCCATGGTGGGCACAAAGGCAGCCCCCTCCACCCATTTCGGATTGTAATCAATAGGAAGATAACTGTTCTAGGGGGATTCAAAAGGAGAAGACCACTCCTATTTACCCCCTGAGGTCTTCGCTCTAACTTGGCATGCTGATGTTGGTAATATCATGCATATGGTGCCTTACATTGCTTACTTTATACATCAAATATGTCATCTTCTTAGTTTAGACATGCTTTGTGTGAATGACATCTTTTTAGTTTCTTTATCATATATGTGAATCATGCAATGCCATTTTATTTAGCCAGACATCATATATGTGAATTTTGAAATGCCACCCTGGTTAGCTAGTCATCTTATATGTTAATTATATCATGCCATCATTTTTTATTACGCATCAAATTTGTCAACAATTTTAGTACATTCAATTAATCTTCCTGTGCATTAGCCATTCAACACGGTCATTGATACGTCTCCAACGTATCTATAATTTTTGATTGTTCCATGCTATTATATTATCTGTTTTGGATGTTTACGGGCTTTATTTTACACTTTATATTATTTTTGGGACTAACCTATTAACCCAGAGCCCAGTGCCAGTTCCTGTTTTTTCCCTTGTTTCAGTGTTTTGCAGAAAAGGAATATCAAATGGAGTCCAAACGGAATGAAACCTTTGGGAGCGTGATTTTTGGAACGAACGTGATCCATGAGACTTGGAGTTGATGTCAAGGAAGCTTCGAGGTGGCCACGAGGCAGGGAGGCGTGCCCCCACCCTTGTGGGCCCCTCGTGGCTCCCCTGACCGACTTCTTTCGCCTATATATATCCATATACCCTAAAAAATCGAGGAACAGAATAGATCGGGAGTTCCGCCGCCAGAAGCCTTTGTAGCCACCGAAAACCAATCTAGACCCGTTCCGGCATGCTGCCGGAGGGGGGAATCCCTCTCCGGTGGCCATCTTCATCATCCTAGTGCTCTCCATGACGAGGAGGGACTAGTTCACCCTCGGGGCTGAGGGTATGTACTAGTAGCTATGTGTTTGATCTCTCACTCTCTCTCTCTCATGTTCTTGAGGTGATACGATCTTGATGTATCGCGAGCTTTGCTATTATAGTTGGATCTTATGATGTTTCTCCCCCTCTACTCTCTTGTGATGAATTGAGTTTTCCCTTTGAAGTTATCTTATCTGATTGAGTCTTTAAGGATTTGAGAACACTTGATGTATGTCTTGCACGTGCTTATTTGTGGTGACAATGGGATATCATGTGATCCACTTGATGTATGTTTTGGTGATCAACTTGCGAGTTCCGTGACCTCATGAACTTATGCATAGGGGTTGGCGCACGTTTTCGTCTTGACTCTTCGGTAGAAACTTTGGGGCACTCTTTGAATTTCTTTGTGTTGGTTTGAATAGATGAATCTGAGATTGTGTGATGCATATTGTATAATCATACCCACGGATACTTGAGGTGACATTGGAGTATCTAGGTGACATTAGGGTTTGGGTTAATTTATGTCTTAAGGTGTTATTCTAGTACGAACTCGATGATAGATTGAACGGAAAGAATAGCTTCGTGTTATTTTACTACGGACTCTTGAATAGATCGATCAGAAAGGATAACTGTGTGGTGGTTTCGTACCCTACCATAATCTCTTCGTTTGTTCTCCGCTATTAGTGACTTTGGAGTGACTCTTCGTTGCATGTTGAGGGATAGTTATATGATCCAATTATGTTATTATTGTTGAGGGAACTTGCACTAGTGAAAGTATGAACCCTAGGCCTTGTTTCAACACATTGCAATACTGTTTATGCTCACTTTATTCACTTGCTACCTTGCTGTTTTTATATTTTCATATTACAAAAACCTATATCTACTATCCATATTGCACTTGTATCACCATCTCTTCGCCGAAATAGTGCACCTATACAATTTACCATTGTATTGGGTGTGTTGGGGACACAAGAGACTATTTGTTATTTGGTTGCAGGATTGCTTGAGAGAGACCATCTTCATCCTACGCCTCCCACGGATTGATAAACCTTAGGTCATCCACTTGAGGGAAATTTGCTAGTGTCCTACAAACCTCTGCACTTGGAGGCCCAACAACGTCTACAAGAAGAAGGTTGTGTAGTAGACACCAGTCATGGTAAAATCTGGAGTGGAAACAAGGTCTTAAGAGTAGACAATGCTATCTGAAGAAGCACATGTCTTTCTGGTTACGGATAGCTCCTTAGAGGAGGATTCAGAGATAGATGACCAGTCCTATTCCCCCCCCCCGAGGTGCATGATCTAACTTAGAAGGGTTATATTGCTCATATCGTGCATATGGTGTCTTGCATTGGCATGTCCTTTGCTGAGTTTAGACATGATTTATGTGAATGCCACCTGTTTCGTGTCTAATTACCATGTATGTGAATTTTCCAATGCCATCTTTTTCGGTGTACAAAAGTAGGGGCTCTCCTTTTGACCCCTTTACTTGTGCACGGGCAGTCAGAGCCACACGCCGCGGCCACATTTAGCAGGGCAGAGGAAGGAAGTTGGAGAGAAGCCAAAGCAGAAGACAACCATCGTGACGCCAAGACCAGAAGCGCAGGAGGGCAAGAGGACAAGGTGGACTCCCTCGGCAAGATCCTTGCCGAGGCGCCCCCCCATAGCCCCAGCAAGAGCCTTGCCAGGGCAACTTTCCCAACACCAGGAGGGCGAGCCACCCTTGAGCCCATAGGCTCCTACCCAATCAACTACATTGTAGCCAAGGCTCGTGAGGCGCCTCTGTAGTGGCATGCAAATCTTCATCAAGATCATAAACATGTGAGTTCAGATGAGGACCAGAAGACGGCGACCCTCAGCAGGATCCTAGCCGAGGAAATCCACAAGAGCCACGGCAAGACTCTTACCGGGGATGACAGCAACGCCATGGCAAGACCCTTTCCTGGCCCCAAGCAAGACCCTTGCCGAGGGCATCAGCAGGGCCACTGCCAAGCCTGCGCCAGCCAAAACTCCACCACCGTCCCCATGCAGCTGCTAGCTCAACCAGTTGAGCAGGCGCCTGTGTGGCGACGTGCGGCCTCTACACCAACCCAGCAAGCTCCTGCGTGGTGGCATGCAAGTGTTCCTGAAGGCTCCACCACCGCGCGAGCCTAGCAGCCAGCCAATGTGGCGCCACATCGCCCCGTTAGCTCGGACGCGTGTCAAGGCCAGGCGAGGCGGCGACAGCTGGGACATGCTTCCCCGGCATCCCCGATAAAGCAAGGGGGTCACATCGGCAGCGCATTAAATGCATTTGTCCGACTGTAGACCTTTCCACCTCCTGTGTGCCACTGTGGCGACCCGTTTTTGCCTATAAAAGGAAGCCCGAGGTGACCAGGAGGGGGATTCGACTCTTTTGGGCAAGTTGCACCCCATAGCTAGCTCAAGAACACTCAAATACATCCACCAAAGCAGGACTAGGGTATTACACACCTTCGTGGCCCGAACCTGGGTAAACGATCTATGTGCTTCCTGTCAGATCCGCTCTTCTCACAACCCCACTCCCACCTACCGTAAAAGGGATCCCAGTGACCCCATAGGTGTCGTTTCCACCGACATCTCTGGCGCTCCAGGTAGGGGGCGCGGTTGTGAAAATCTGGTCTGATCGGGGCAGCGGCTTCGTCGTGGTCGTCATTCCAAGGAAGAAGACGACCGAGCTTGGTGGCACCGTTTGCGGATGCAGTGGACGCCCGTGCGACGACATGAAAGCTAAGTCATGTGAAACTTCAAGCAATTTCTTTTTATATATATGGTTATTATCCTCGAGGGTCCTCCCATGTGTATGAAAAACCTGCACGCAAAGGGGCCCATCCGCAATTGGCAACGCCCTTGTTCTGTTTCAAGTCCGCTCAACAGCTCAAGCAGCCGCGTCGAGAGTGGCGGGGTAGCCTTCCGCAATTGGCAACGCTCTCGATTCTGACTCGAGTCAAGCTCGACAGTTCAAGCGGCCGCGTTGAGATTCGTAAGGTGGCTCGCCGGGCAGCAAGCACACCTGGCAGGCTATTGGGGATCCATCCCTAAGGTGCCACCCTAGGTTTACGCGCCGACGAGCCTACACGGTTAACGTAGGGCGGACATACAAGGAAAGATCAGACATGAGAATAGCATGCATTGTATCAAAAGTACTGCAGAGTTATAGTACATCAATTGTTGTTGCGGTTCTAGCTAAAGATATAAATTGTCTTGGCCATGGACCCGCAGCGGCAACGAGAAACGAGGTGCCTAATCCCGGTGCTGGCCCTCCACCCTCTCGATTCCACCGATGAGGCTGATGATGGGCTTGCGACACTCCTTGAGCGTCGTGAGGTCTGCATCCTCTGGCAAGCTCTCCAGCGCAGCGTCGAGGTTGGGGTTCCAGTGCGCCACCTTGGTGAGAACCTTGGTCATGGCACCCTTGCAAAGCCTCCGGGACTCATCGGCGAGGGAGGCCGCCCGATTGGAGTGGAGCTGCTCCAGGGCCCCGAGGACGCCCTCGAAGAAGATGGTCAGCCTGGTGTTGGGGCTCGCATTGCGCTCTGGGGTATACCTCACATTTGGCATCCCCATGGTAGCCAGCTGCGTGGTCATCCTGCCGGCGATGCCTTCGAGACGCCCGATCCAGCGGTTCTCGCCTTCCACATAATCCTTGTGGTTGGCGGCTTCATTCTTCCGCATCTGCTTCTCGGTCTCTAGGCCCTTGGCCAGGGCCTCCTCCCGGGCCTTGCCCACCGACAGCATCCCCTCGAGACCCTCCAGCTTCAGCTTGAGATCTTTGATGGAGTTGTTGGCTTCGGAGAGCTGCCCGGCCTTGTCGAGGACTGCGCCCTGCGCCTCAACCAGGGCACCGTTGAGCGTGTCCTTCTCCTTGGACAGCTTCAGGACCTGATCCTTGAGCGCGTCCCGCTCCACCTCCAGCTCCTTCACCTTGTCGGCGTGAACCAGAGCCTAGGCATCGAGTGCCTCCTTGTGCCTCTGCTCCAGCTCTTGGGTCCGCTGCACGACAAGCTTTTCCACCTGCTCGTCCTTGCCGCGGAGTGTTGCGGCCAACTTCTCCACACACGTGGCAAGGTCCTCCTCCTAGGAGTTCAGCGCAGCCTAATGCTGGGCTCGATCGGCCTCGGCTGCGGCGGCTAGGTTCTTTGCTGTCAATTGGGACTTCTCGATGTCGGCCTGCTCCATGGTGAGCTCCATCTCGCGCCTGGCCAGCTCACCCTGGGCGGCCTTCAGCTCCTCACAGGCTTGGCAGTACCAAGTCTGTGCCTCGGCGATGCGTCCCTTGAGGTCCGCCTCCGCCTTGTCCACCGTTGCCGTCCTAGAATTGGCCTTGTCCAGGCAGGCGCGGTGGAGCGCCTGGAGCTTTCAAAAGCTGGCACCCATGGCCTGGAGAAGCCGCTCCTCCTGAGAACCGTCACCGCCGATGCTTGGCTCGTCGACGACCTCGAGCCCGGCGGCAGCGAGCACCTCCTCGTAGAACACCTCTCCCTTGACGGGCGCCCTGGAGCTTGACGCCCCTGGGAGGTGGATGAAAAGGTCGTCGCTCACCCTCAGGTACCTGCCAGAGCCAGAGTCAGCGGAGGAGGAAGGCTGTTCATCAGCCACCTCCTCCCCGGCAGGTCCCTTGGAGGCCTCCTCGGCAGTAGACTTGTCGGGCTCCCCAGCAGGCCCCTTTGCGGCGTCCTCGGCAGTGCCCTTGGCAGCCTCCTCGGCGGCGATCTTCCCGGCCTCCGCCGTGGCATGGCGACATCCTTGATGATGGTGCCCAGGTCCTCCCGGTCTGCCGGGAGAGGATCTGGATATTGAAAGGGGGCGTGAAGTGAAGCCAAGACCGAGATTCAAGAAAAATAAAAGGGATGGAAGGCGAATGGCTTACCCATGCCAGGCTGGGAAGACGAGGCCCCCTCCCCGCCAACATCAGGCGCCGAGGTGTGGCCACCGGTGCCCAAGCTTGCCTCCTCCTCCTCCGTGTGCATGGGCTCGGTGCTTGGCGCCCTTGCCGGGGACGCCCCTCGGGGTGGCGTGGTTGGCAGAGGCGGCGTGTTGGGAGTAGCCCTCAGTGGCTCCTCCTGCTGCTGTCCTCCTCCTGCGATCACGGCAAGGTCAGCACCAAGGATCATGCCCTTGGCACACATCGACGAGGGGTGAGTGGCGAACTTACACTGGGGGCTGCTCTGGGGGCTGCTGTCCGGGCTACTCACCACCACTAGTGGCACCTTAGAGGTGCCCGCCGGGGGCTGGCCGCCCGCCAAAGACCTGGCCCTCTTCACCCTCTAGGTCAGCGTCTCCGCATCCCTGTCGAGATGAAAACAAGTAAAGATAAGAAGCACAGTTAGAGGAGCCGGAGATGACGAAAGCACTTACTCGTCCTCCACCTCCTCTTCTACTGCCTTCATCTTCCTCCTCGGGCTGAGAGACGTGAGGTCAAAGAAGACCTCCGTGTCATCGCTTGCGGGAGGAGGGTAAGCATGTGGAGGAGGGGAAGCAGGCGGAGTTGGGGAACACTTGGAGGAAGAAGAGGCAGATGCTTTCTTCTTCGCCACTGTGGACTTCACCAACTTCTTCGCCGCTGCGGACCTCGTTTGGCGCGCGGACATCTCCTGGGCATGCCGGGGTTTCGTGGCCCGCCACAGGACTCACCCTTTCCCCGCGGCTGGGAGCTCGACAACTTCGGCTTCCTCCTCGGACGACTCATCGTTGTCATCCTCGATGAGAAGGGCCCCGGTGCAGGCGCTGCTGGCCTCCATAGCGGCCTCCGCCCATTGGGCGAGTTCCTTCTCCTCTGCGGCTGCCATGGCCTTGTCCTCCACGCCGCCGGCGCTGCCGGCCACCTTGGCGAGCTCCGCCTCCGCCGCCCTGGCAACGATGTAGTCTAACTCCACCTGGGTGGTGTTCTTGACGAGCCGCGGCTCGTCGTGGACGTACATCTCCCCTAGACTGTCGAAGAACTCCTGCACCTGCTCCTCCGGCAGCTCGGCCCAATTCGGGACGGGGCCATGCACATTGCAGTCCGGCATCATAGCGATGATGTCATTCCGGCGCGAGTTATTGCTCAGTGGGACCACCCCCGCCGGCACCCCAAACAAGGGCCCCTTGGTGACCTTGCCGGCCTTCGCGGCCTTGCTGGACCTCTCGGCCTTGCAGTCGCGGCCCACGCCAAGCTGGAAGAGCCGCTGGCAGAAGTGAGCGTGCGCCAGCACCGTGAAGTTGTGGTCGAGGCGGGGGCGAAGCCTCATGATATCAGCCGCATTAGTGAAGAGCCAGGCCATCCTCCCCTTGTTATGCAGCGGAGCGATTCGGCGGCGGATGAAATCCACCCCAATCATCTCAAGGGTGAGCCCTGCCTCGGTGAGGCGAAGAATCCGGGTGATGGCGATCTTGAGCTTGTCGTCCTGGGCGTCGACGTCGCCCCAGTCGGGCCTGCGAACTGGCGGCGCCTGGCGAACCCGACAGAACTCCTGTGGGTCGTCCTCCTCGATCCAGCACCATGGGCCCCGCCATTCTTCCCACCTCTCCTTCTGGGCACCCTCTGGGTACGTCCCTTTGGACCTCGGGATCCAGGCAACGCAACTAGAGATGGCGCCCCCTGGATGCGAGGGTAAAAGTAATGGCGGAAGAGCGCCGTCTTGGGGACGACTCCGGCGAAGCCCTCATAGAGGTGGGCAAAAAGAGCCATGCACGACACAACATTTGGAGTAAAATCCAGGAGGTGGAAGCTAAATGTGTGCATGACATCATTGAAGAAATCGGAGAAAGGGGGCAGAGGCCGCAAGAGAAGAGGCCGCAAGAGAAATAGTTGACAAAAAATGGGTACCGATTCGGGGTGGCCTCGGTGCAGTTGGTGGGGATGACGCGTGTGGCTAGATGCCTCGTCGCCTCCCCCCGTCTTGCACCCCCACAGGGGCCTGAAGCTGTCCCGAAGCTCGAACACATCGATCGTCGAGGGGAAGTAGGCGAGCTGCATCCGCCGCACCGCCAGCTCACTCTCCGGTGGCTCCGGCGCTACGACGTCCTTGGCCATCCCTTTGCCCTTGTTGGTTTTGGGGGCCATGGCGTCTGCGAGCTGCGAGGAGCGGAGGACAACAAAGATGCAGCGGCGACAAGAAGGGGTAAGGGAGTCCTGGACTAAGGGGTCCTTGGGCGTCCGGCCTGTTATCCATGGGCCGGACTGATGGGCTATGAAGACATGAAGGCCGAAGACTGTACCTGTGTCCGGATTGGACTCTGCTTGGCAGGGAAGGCAAGCTAGGCGACCGACTATGAAGACTCCTCCTTATGTAACCGACTCCATGTAAACCCTAGATCCCCTCTATGTCTATATAAACCGGAGGGGTTAGTCCAGAAAGGATATACTCATTACCATAGTCATACAGGCTAGGCTTCTAGGGTTTAGCCATTACGATCTTGCGGTAGATCAACTCTTGTAACACTCATATTCATCAAGATCAATCAAGCAGGACGTAGGGTATTACCTCCATAGAGAGGACCCGAACCTGGGTAAACATCGTGTCCCCCATCTCCTATTACCATCGATCCTAGATGCATAGTTCGGGACCCCCTACCCGAGATCCACCAGTTTTGACATCAACATTGGTGCTTTCATTGAGAGTTCCGCTATGGCCTCGACGAAAGGTTCGATGGCCCCTTCAATCGTCTATAGCGATGCTGTCCAAGGAGAAACCTTCCTCCCCGGACAAATTTTCGTGTTCGACGGCTTCGTACTGCGGGCCAACTCGGTTGGCCATCTGGAGCAGATCGATAGCTACGCCCCTGGCCACCAGGTCAGATTTGGAAGCTTGAACTGCGTCACGGATAACCGTGGAGACTTGATCTTCAATGGATTTGAGACCACAGCAATCGCTCCCCCTCGCCCCGATGAACATGACTTAAATCTGTCATCGGATCACATCCAGGAGATGGTCCCTGTTGCTGCAACGGCCTTCGAACCGGAGCAGACCGTGCCATCCGAGGCCACAGAGTCCGCGGCGTTAGAGCCGCACATAGACTCGGCACCCCGCAATATTTGCGTCGATAGAACTCTGGATTCGTCTCCGGCTATAAGTCCCGGACCAGGTACGCCTGCGGACACCAAGCTGGATCAGTTATCGAATTTCGAATTTAGTGCCGTAGACATCTTCCAGCACTCACCTTTGGGTGATGTGCTAAACTTTTTAAAGAACTTGTCCTTGGAGAAGGATTCACAGCTGAACTATGTTCGGTTCGAGCCAGAGGTTAATGATGGGGAATTTTGCTTCCCACCCACCATCCACTTCATAGCCACCATCGATGACTTAACCGACGTGCTCGATTACGGCTCCAAAGATATCGACGATATGCACAACGATGCCGACCAGGAGCAAGGCTAAAACCCGCCATTTACTAGACGTTGGATGGCCACCTCGTCGTACGATGTTCTCGGCGTTCTGGGAACGGGGGTGCCCAGACTTGCCTACTTGCGTCCCACGACGTGGCTGGGCTAGCAGGTCTGTATGGCCCATCTTCATTGACAAGGCATTCAAGACCCTCGCGAGGGGCCAAGCCTCACGAGGCAGACGATGCAAGACCTCACCAGGAGCGGCCTTGCCAGGCAGGCTCACGAGGGGCGGAGAGATCAAAGCGAGGCAAATCTCGTGAGGTCCTTGTGACGTGAGCCATGGCGATCGAGATCAGGCGGGCGCTAGGCGGGCGCCAGCGCTTGCAGTGTCCTTGTTTCCTCTTTGGTGCTAAGGGAGCAAGCGCAGGCGCAGAGTACCGAGGAATCAAGCAAAGGTTTCCATATTGGTGCAACGAGACCAAGACCAGAGGGACGGCAAGACGGAGGTCACTGTGGAGCCCAAGACAGCGTCATCACCAGAGCCTTTTGCACGCGAAGACCACCTTTTGTCAGGATAGCTTGTACTAGCTGTCCCCTTTCAAATCGGCCATTGTTGGTTCTCTTCCCGCTCAATATTTGGGAGAGGACCAGGGCCTATATAAGTAGAACTAGCCACCATAGTAAGGGGGATCGGATCAAGATCAGATCGAGAGGAATCCCACCCACACAAGTTCACCAAGCACAAGAACACCTCAACCTCAGGAGGCTGTTCTTCCCCTTGTACTGTTCATCATCAGCCCAAGAGGCAATCAACCACCACCACACTGGAGTAGGGTATTACACCACAATGGTGGCCCAAACCAGTATAAATCTTGTGTCTTTCTGTGTTGTGAGTTCGTCGAGTTCGTCCGCAAGATCTTAGAGAGCTAGGGCGTGGATCGATAGGGAGAAAACCTTCGCATGCACCCCAGTGTTCAAACCTTGAGGGTTTGTCGGAACCCGTGATTCGACATTTGGCGCCCCAGGTAGGGGTGCACCGTAGCTTCTCTTTCCTTGATCTGTGCTCCGTCGCCACCACGCTTCACCCACATGGCAGGCGCCCTGCCACCAACTCTGACAGCCAGCATTGACGACGGGGCCAGGGGCTTCGAGCCCTGGCCCCCACCCTGTGGCGGGTGTAGTGGCCGCCCAAGTTCAAGACGGAGAAGTCGCCGCACTATGACGACACGACGGACCCGTCAGCTTTCCTGCCCTCGCCGGTGCCACATCAAGGTCACGGCAAACTGGCTTCCCATGGCCCTCGCCGGCGACCCGCGCGCCTGGCTGGTTAACCTTCCCGGATCCACGATGGCGTCTTGGGAGCAGCTCTGTGACCTCTTCACTGCGCGCTACGCGGCGCCGGCGCACCACGTGGTCGCGGCCCTGCTAGGCGGCTCACAAGCGCCGCCTTCAGAGCGCCACATTAAGTCGGTCCTCCGCCAGATTGGTGCCACTTTCGCGCGCTCGGGGGCTGCAATGGGCTGGGTCGCGCCTGAGGCCGACCTCATCACCAGCTTAGAAGACCACCCCATAACCAGCACCGGCTCGGGCCTACTTCCGATGCTCTGCACGCCCACCATCTACAACGTGGCCATCACCAAGACCCTCATCGACGGTGGCGCTAGCCTCAACTTGATCTCCATGGAGGCCTTCAGCCCTCTTCACGTGCCACTCGAGCGACTCAGCCTCAGCAAGCCTTTCTCAGGAGTTGGTGGCGGCGTTGCCCGCTCCCTGGGGCAGATCCGCCTTCCCGTTATCTTCGGCACGCGTGACAACTACCGCACCGAGCTGGTTGACTTCGACATCGCCCGCGTCGGCCTCCCGTACAATGCCATCTCGGGTACCCAGCTCTGGCCCAGTTCATGGCGGCGACCCATCCAGCCTACAACCACATGAAGATGCCTGGAAGAAAAGGTGTCCTCACCGTCAGGAGGGACACCAAGGAGTCCTTGACGGGGCTCAAACTTGCCTTCAAGACCGCTGTGGTGGCGCAGCCCGTCGGCACTGGTGCCCCCGAGGCCAAGGAGGCCATGCCAACCAAGAAGAAGCAGCTATTCACCCAAGACAAGGCAGAAACAAAGCAGGTGCCGGTCGACGAGAACGGCTCCTCAGGAGCCACCTTCACCATAGGTGCCGGCCTCAACCCCAGCCAAGAGGAAGCATTGGTGAACTTCTTGCACGCAAACAAGGACATATTCACATGGGAGCCCAATCAGCTGGTGGGGGTTCCGAGAGAGGTGATTCAGCACCACTTAAGGGTGTGCCCCAATGTGCGCCCTGTGAAGCAGCAAGCAAGGCGGCTGTCCACGGAGAAGCAGGCCTTCATCATCCAAGAGACCCGCAAGTTGGAGGCAGCAGGTGCTATTCGCAAGGTCAAGTACCCCGAATGGCTCGCGAACCCAGTCGTGGTGCCGAAGAAAGGCGGGAAGGAGCGAACGTGTGTCGACTTCACCAATCTTAGCAAGGGATGCCCTCAAGATCCGTTCCCTCTCCCGCGCATCGACCAGATCGTCGACTCCACCGCCGAGTGCGACCCACTGTGCTTCCTGGATGCGTTCTCAGGTATCACCAAATCAAGATGGTGGTGGAAGATGTAGAGAAGACAGCCTTCCTGACCCCGTGTGGGGTGTACTACTACACCTGTATGCCCTTCGGACTGCGCAACGCGGGCGCGACCTTTCAGCGGCTGATGCACATCGCTTTAGGGCGGCAACTCGTGAGGAACACGGAGGCCTACGTCGACGACATTGTGGTGAAGTCTCGGGAGGCGAGAAGCTTGATCCAAGATGTGGAGGAGACCTTCGAAAGCCTGTGCCAGGTGAACATGCAGCTTAACCCGGAAAAGTGTGTGTTTGGTGTTCCTTCCGGCAAGCTGCTGGGATTCCTCGTGTCGCATAGAGGGATCGAGGCGAACCCGGAGAAGATCAAGGCCATTGAGGGCATGAGCCCGCCGCAGACCCTCAAGGAAATGCAGAAGCTGGCTGGTCGGGTGACTGCATTGGGGCTCTTCATCTCCAAGCTGGGAGAGCGCCTTGCTCTTCTTCAAGCTGATGAAGAAGAAGGGCCCATTCGAGTGGACTCCGGAGGCCTACCGAGCCTTCCAAGACCTCAAGAGATACCTGACCAACCCTCCGGTGATGGTGGCGGCACAGCCCCTCGAGCCTCTAGTACTTTATCTTGCCGCCACCCCATACTCCGCCAGCGCCGCGCTAGTGGCGGTTCGGGAGGAGCACTAGGACAAGAGTGCGGCGCGACAAGCTACATCGCCAGCCGAGGTGACACAACATCAGGAAGGCGCAGCAAGAGCCGTAGCGGCAGTAATAGAAGAGCAAGCTCGGCAGGATGACACCATAGAGATCCCCGCAAGCGATCAGGCGCCAGGGATCCCACCACCTCAGGAGGCACCCCATCTTGCACAAGACGCGAGCGTCACCAACGCACCAGTCCTCGTCGAACACCTGGTGTACTTTGTCAGCACGGTGTTAAGGGATGCAAGGGCACGATACGCCATGCCTCAGAAGCTCCTCCTTGCGCTCCTGTTGGCCTCCCGCAAGTTGCCGCACTACTTCCAGGGCCACCATATGAAGGTCGTCTCGACCTACCCATTGGAGAGGCTGCTCAGGAGCCCCAACTCCGCTGGAAGGGTCGCTGAGTGGAATATCGAGCTGCAGGCGTTCCAGTTGGAGTTCAGCACCACCAGGGTCATCAAGGGAGCTGCCCTCGCTGATTTTGTGGCGAAATGGAAGGATGCCCTGGCACTAGCAGTGGGCGAGGACCGGTCTACCTCGCCAGGAAGTGAGGCGCCTGATGGGTGGGTCATGTACTTTGATGGTGCCTTCGCGCATCAGGGTGCGGGGGCTGGAGCAGTACTCATCTCGCCCACGCATGACAAGCTCTACTACATTGTGAGCTCTGCTTTCAGCAGGGCGAGAAGGTCTCCAACAACATCGCAGAATACGAAGGTCTCATAGCTGGCTTGAAGTCCGCGGCAGCTCTAAGAGTAAAGCGCCTCACCGTTAGGGGCGACTCATAGCTCATAGTCAACTTCTCCAACAAAGTATATGAGCCAAAGGACGAGCACCTAGAGGCATACCTCGCAGAGGTACGGAAGATGGAAAAGCAGTTCCTGGGCCTGGAGGTAGAGAATGTGCCCCGTGGCACCAACAAGGAAGTCGATGACATCTCTAGGAGGGCATCCAAGCGGCAGCCCCAAGAGCCTGGTGTCTTTGAGGAGCGGCTCTTCAAGCCGTCAGTGACGCCGCCACTTTCAAGCACGGCACGGCCTCGGGAGGAGCTCCCACAACCACCTGCCACGGGAGCCCCAGCTTGTGGACCAACCTCAGGAGCTTGCTTGCTCTTGGCGCTCGAGCCCCAAGAGGGATGTTGGACCAAGGAACTCAAGGAATATCTGATGCAAGGGGCACTACTAGAAAACGAAGAGGATGCAGAGCGTGTGGCCCGACAAGCCATGGCATACTGCATTCAGGACGGTCAGTTGTACAGGAAGCGACCAAATGATGATTCGACGTGTTGCATTTCCAGGGACCAGGGGAAGGAGTTGCTGACCGACATACACGGCAGGGACTGCGGACACCACTCGTCGTCGCAGACTCTTGTCGGCAAGGTGTTTCGCAGTGGTTTCTACTGGCCCACGGCGCTCAATGACGTGGCTGAGCTGGTGAAGTCCTGCGAAGCTTGCTAGTTCCACGCCAAGCAGATCCATCAGCCAGCTCAGGGCCTCCAGACTATACCACTCACATGGCCGTTCATGGTCTCGGGGCTGGATATATTGGGCCCGTTCCCTCGAGCGCCAGGGGGCTACCGCTACCTCTACATCTACATCGACAAGTTTACCCAGTGGGCGGAAGTGGAAGCCGTTCGCACCATCCCAGTTGGTTCCGTAGTCAAGTTCGTCAAGGGCCTCGTGAGCCATTTCGGGGTCCCCAACCGCATCATCACTGACAATGGCTCGCAGTTCACCAGTAACCTCTTCAAAACATACTGTGCTAACTTTAGAACGTAGATCTTCTACGATTCGGTGGCGCACCCCAGGAGCAATGCCTAAGCTGAACGCACCAACGTGGAGGTCCTGAGAGGCCTCAAGACCAGGAACTTCAAGAAGAAGCTCGAGGCCAGCGGCAGGGGCTGGCACGACGAGCTTTAGTCCATGGTGTGGTCCATCCGTACCGACGCCCCTAAGCCGACGGGCGAGACCCCGTTCTTCCTTGTCTACGGAGCCGAAGCCGTCCTACCTCATGAGGTCAAGCATCGCTCCGCACGGGTCCTGGCGTTTGATGAAATGCAGCAGGACGCCATGCGGGGGATGGACCTCGTGCTGGGGGAGGAACGTCGCCACGAAGCTGCACTAAGGGCGGCAAGGTACGAGCAGGCACTATGGCGATACCACTGTCGCAACATCTGCTCGAGGACGCTCGAGGCAGGCGACCTCGTCCTGAGGTGGGTCCTCTCTAGGGAAGGGTTGCACAAGCTCTCGCCCATGTGGGAGGGCCCGTTCAGGGTTGTCCATATCTCTAGGCCTAGCGCCGCACGCCTAGAGACACAGGACGGGGTGCCCATCCAGAACGCCTGGAATATCCAGCACCTCCGGAAGTTCTACCCATGAAGCCAGGCCTAGTGCCTGTGAGGCAAGGCCCAGTGCCTGTGAAGAAAGGACCAGTGCCTGTGAAGAAGGCCCGGTGTCTGTGAAGAATCACCGCCCATGACACTCCCACGTAATAATGAGTGGGGCTGTACACGCCCCGGAGTCTCAGGAGTGCCGCCCTAGGGCCTCGGGGGCTCCCTCCCACGCCTAGTGGCAGCACTTAGCTCCGCGCTGGTGAGAAGACGTCGAAGACTAGACTAGGTGCCAGACGCGGCTTTTCATTTGCTTTCCGTAGTTGGCTCGCCTTCTCTTAATTAAAGTTTGCTTCTAGTGTTCCTTGCTGATTTGGTTCCATCACCTATTGCCGCCTTTTCTGAATCTAGTTCGCTTATGTTCTCTCTCTCGCATACCTCATGAGGGTTTCTCCCTCTTGTGTACCTTCGTGAGGGTTTCTTCCCCTTGCGTTGGTCCTTCTTTCTGCCTTCGGTCTGCTTTCTCGCGAGGCACCCTTGTTCGAGCCCACAAGCCAGCACATCTCTCCTAATCCGTGCCCCTCGGGTACCACGATATGAAGCGCTGGGTCAAGGCTCGGGTGAGCGATAAGTCTCCTAGCGAGACCCCTAATAAATTTTTTGTAGTTCCTGAGCAACCACTAAGCCAAGATGGGCACAAGGAAACAAGTGCCTCGCGAATAAGAGGTTTCCCCGAGCGCGCCAGGCTAAGTTACCTCCGCACAAAATAACGACACAGCGTGGAAATAACAAGCATAGTGTAATGGTTGAGGAATCACATTTCGATACACGCCCATCTGGGCCCATACTGGTTTCGTTATGATGCAGGAAAGAAAAGAGGAACAAAGAAAAAGCGGTGTTGCAGCAACCGCGGGGGCAGGCCTCCAGTGACGTCCCGAGCCTAGGCGGATCCCTCCTCACGCGGCGACGGGACGACCCGCGACCACCTTCGAAGCGAGCGCGGCGGCTGGTCGTAGCCACCGCTACTGGAGCTTTTGCCAAGAGAAGAGCCGCCGTAGCTGGACGAGGCGCGACCGGTGGGCTCGCCCTCGTCGCAGCCATCACCGAGACCGAGCACCTCCTCGCCGTCGTTCGTCTCGGGGCAGCACCCGGCGCGGCGACCATCTTCCCCAAACACCCTCACATAGAGGGTCACATCACCTTCATACTTGAAATGGAGGGTGCACCGCTTGCCCAGACCGCGCGCGCGGGCTAACGTCTGCCAACCGCGTGCCAGAGCTATGTTGCCCGCGGAGGAGACTTCAACCGCGACCCAGGAAGCCCTGCTGCAACAACCGTCTGCCTGCAGCCAGAGCCCACCTGGACCAGGGGCCGACAGCTCGTCTACGAAGAAGTGCGGAAGCTGGAGCCAGTTGCCAGCTAGATCCATCGACCAGACAACGAACTCCGGCAGCACCTCTGTCGAGTGGAAGCGTGGCCGGGGAGGCCGTGCAACCACGGCACGTCTCCCCTCATCGACGGGGCTGCCACGACCGGATCGACCCCCGCCACGCGCAGCGATGCCACCCCAGGAGCAGGGGCCACGGCGGGAGTCGTGGTGTGCTTGCGGGGACAGCCGCATCCCCGTTTAGGCGCCGGGGAGCCGGGCCCCTCGCTAGGGGCCTTTCCTTTCTCCGCGGCAGAGAACCTCTTCGACAACGCCATTGGAGCCGGTGGTGGAGCAGAGGACGAAGAAGCAGACGGAATGGGAAGGAGTGGGGGATGGGGGCTCTGCCCCCCTTCCTCATTTATAGCAGGAGAATGCCAACCAGCACCCCCCATGATCACAGGTAATGATGGTTTTCCTTGCATGTCGTAGGGACTTGTCAAGTCGGGCAGTTGCCGAGGCAGCGGGAGGAAGCGGACATGCCCACGTCCAATCAACCGCCACATGTTGACCGAGGCCGCCGACTTTTGGGGCCTGCGGAGCTCTGCGCTTGAACCTTTGGCTTCGCCTCGAAGCCAAGCCCGAGCGCGCCTTGGGCCCGGGGACTACTGTCGGCGTTCTGGGAACAGGGGCCCCCAGACTTGCCTGCCTGCGGCCCACGGCGTGGCTGGGCTGGCAGGTCTGTACGGCCCAGCTTCATCGACAAGGCATTCAAGATCCTCGCGAGGGGCCAAGCCTCGTGAGGCGGACGACACAAGACCTCCCCAGGAGCGGCCTCGCCAGGCAGGCTCGTGAGGGGCGGAGAGATCAAGGCGAGGCAAACCTCATGAGGCCCTTGTGACGTGAGCCATGACGATCGAGACCAAGCGGGCGCCAGCGCGTGCAGCATCCTTGTGTCCTCTTTTGTGCTATGGGAGCAAGCACAGGCGGGGAGTACCGAGGCATCAAGCAAAGGTTTCCATATTGGTGCAACGAGACCAAGACCAGAGGGACGGCAAGACGGAGGTCACCGTGGAGCCCGAGACGGGGTATAGCTTTCCATCCTCAAACTAGCGGTCAAGTCGAGCGTTTCAACCAGATTCTTGAAGATATGCTCAGGGCTTGTGTGATCTCCTTCGGCATGAAGTGGGAGCATTGTCTTCCTTATGCTGAATTCTCCTACAACAATAGTTTTCAAGCAAGTTCGGGCAAGGCCCCATTTGAAATTCTGTATGGCAGGAAGTGTCGTACCCCTCTCAACTGGTCCGAAACCGGTGAACGTCAGCTTCTCGGTAATGACTTAATCACAGAGGCAGAGGAAATGTGCAAAGTCATTCGAGATAACCTCAAAGCAGCCCAATCCCACCAGAAGAGCTACTATGATAGTAAGCACCGTGATTTGGCTTTCGAGATCAGAGATCATGTTTACCCCCGCGTCTCTCCAATGAAAGGTACTCGTCGCTTCGGTATCAAAGGGAAGCTTGCCCCTAGATACGTGGGACCTTTCAAGATTGTCAGCAAGAGAGGGGATCTCGCCTACCAACTCGAACTTCCTTCAAACTTTGCAAATGTTCATGATGTGTTCCATGTCTGTCAGCTCCGAAAGTGCTTCAAGACTCCTGACCGCAACATCAACTTCGAGGACATTGAGCTCCAAGAAGATATCTCTTACCGTGAGCACCCCGTTGCTATTCTTGAAGAGACTGAACGCAAGACTCGCAACAAGTCAATCAAATTCCTCAAAGTCAAGTGGTCACACCATTCCGACCGTGAAGCTACCTGGGAACGCGAGGATCACCTCCGTTCTGAGTACCCGGCATTCTTTCAGTCCTAGATCTCGGGACGAGATCCTTTCGTAGTGGTGGAGTGTTGTAACACCCCGGGTGTGATTTACCCAATATGTATTTCAACTCTTGCCATTTCCGGCCTTAAGTTATTTTATTTTTTCGGATTCGGGTTTTTGTCTCCGTGTGTTGTTATCATTGTCATGCATCTCATATCATGTCATCATGTGCATTGCATTTGCATACGTGTTCATCTCATGCATTCAAGCATTTTCCCCGTTGTCCGTTTTGCATTCCGGCGCTTCATTCTCCTCCGGTGCTCATTTCTACCTTTCTTTCGTGTGTGGGGATTAAACATTTCCGGATTGGACCAGACTTGCCAAGCGGCCTTGGTTTACTACCGATAGACCGCCTGTCAAGTTTTGTATCATTTGGACTTCGTTTGATACTCCAACGGTTAACCGAGGGACCGAAAAGGCCTCGTGTGTGTTGCAGCCCAACACCCCTCCAAGTTGGCCCAAAACCCACCAAAACCCTCTCCATCATCTAGAGCGTTCGATCACGATCGCGTGGCCGAAAACCGCACGTCATTTGGACTCTCCTAGCTCCCTCTATGCCTATATATATACCCCCCCATTCCAAATCTCGGATCCCCTCGTTCTAACCCTAAAAATACCACCTCGCGCCGGCCGGACACGTCCGTCCCCGGTCGGACAGATCGCCGCCGCCGCCGCCCGCAGCCAGTGGCGTGCCGCCACATGGCCGCCGCCGTCCCTCACCCGCCGCGGCCCGCTCGGCCCGGGGAGAGCCCCCGAGGTCCCGAGCCGCCCGCCGCCCGATCCGCGGGATCCGCCGCCGCCCGAGCGCCTCTCCCTCGCCGCGCCACCCGCCTCCTCCTCGCCGGCGCCGGCCACCGCCGCCCCGCTCCGCCTCGCTCCTCACCGGACAGCCCCGCGCCGTAGCTCCTCGCCGCGAGCTCGGCCGACCGCCGCCCCTCGCCGCAGCTCCGCCGCCTTCGACCACCGCCGCCTCGTCGCCCGCCATGTCCGGCGACCTCCATCTCCGGTGACCCTCATCTCCGGCGTCGACGACCTTCGTTTTCCGCGTCCTGCTACAATGCGCCGATCCGGATCTCAGATCTGGAAAACCCTAATCTCGGGGTTGACTTTTCCCTCTCCTCCCAGTATTTTTTATGCAACTTCATCATGTCGTAACTCCGCATCCGTAGCACCATTTTGGGCATATAGCATATCAAAATGTTCATCTCAGAGAGTAAATCATTTCATCTCATTGCATCATTTTCATTTGAGTTCATCTTGATGCCCGAAATGTTGTTAGAAGAGTGCTACTTGAGTTAATTGTCAGATCTGCTGCTCCATTTAGATATTTGTCATTTTTGCCATGATTAATGTGTGCATGATATGCCCCTGAGCTCTACATATGTTTTGTTAAGGGTTTTGCCATCTTTCCAGAGGTGCAACCCATGTATTTTTGTGATGTGTGTGGTGACTAGCACAAGCTTGCAAAGTGAGGCATTTGCTAATGCTGATTTCAGGGACTTAGCATTTCCACTAAGTCCTTGAGCTGTTTATCTCATATGGTCATATGTTCATGTTGTTTCCTAGTGATCCATGACTCTTTTGAGGATGATCAGTAAGGATGTTTTGTTAATCTTGTAGTTCTATATCCATCTATGTCTTTGTTCGCAATTATGGAGCACCCTAGCTTGAGTCAATCGAGCTATACTTTTGTCATTTCGTGAATCTGGGCAGATTGTCTACTTGTTAGCGATTTTGCCGATGATGTTGTAGTTGATCCGTGCATGCTATGTTGTTGTTCTTGCCATGTCTAGCTTGCATTTTGTGTATTCTTTCTAGGTGTATGCTTAGATGGTCATGACTTGCTCTGTAGTGAGTGCATCGAGCTCGTAAACATGCCTACTTGATATCTGTTTTCAGCATGCTCCAGTTTTCACTAAGTCTGTGATCTGATTATGTTTTTGCCATGTTTACGTGCTTGCAATTGTATTTTCTGATCCCTTTTGGCTCAAGGTCACTAAGGGACTTTTCTTAAGATCTTTGAGTAGCTCCATGCCATTTTTTACTTTGCCATGTTCAGGTCCTGTAGCATATAGTTTTCATGCTCCGAAGAGTGCTATCTGATCTGAAATTCCAGACAAGTGTAAATTTCACTAAGTCTGAGATCTGTTTGCCAAATGCATTTTTGCGATGCTTGTTTGAACCTGTTAATTGATGAATTGGTCGTAGCTCAGTGCTAGACTTTTGTTAAGCATCATGAATGGTTTCCTGCAATGTATTTTGATGCCATATTTGGGTGCTGTAGCATGTTCATCTTGTTGCATTTAGATGGCTACTTGCTGTAAATCGCAGAACGTGGTCATATTTGAATTGCTTGCCATTTCCAAACCGTAACTCCGATTCCGGCGTTCTTTATATCGTTTTCAAGCGATTTCATCTCATCTTTCCAGTGGAACACTTGCATTTCCAAGTTGAGGCCAGGTTCATGCATCCCTTGTCAAATCTTGCATATGCATCCCGCATCGCATCCCGCATAGCATATCATCCTTGCATCATATTGTTCGAGCTTTGCACGTGGTTGATCGTGTCCTTGTTGCTTGTTTGTCTTGTTTGGGTAGAGCCGGGAGACGAGTTCGCTAACGAGGAGCCCATTGAGTTTGCTTTCGAGGATCCAGTCAACTCTGGCAACTGTGCAGGCAAGATGATCATACCCTCGAAATCACTACTATCTTTGCTTTGCTAGATGCTCGCTCTTTTGCTATGCCATGCTACGATGCCTACCACTTGCTTTCAAGCCTCCCAAATTGCCATGTCAAACCTCTAACCCACCATGTCCTAGCAAACCGTTGATTGGCTATGTTACCGCTTTGCTCAGCCCCTCTTATGGTGTTCCTAGTTGCAGGTGAAGATTGGAGACCGTTCCTTGTTGGAACTTTTATTTACTTGTTGGGATATCATTATATTGCCTTGTTATCTTAATGCATCTATATACTTGGTTAAGGGTGGAAGGCTCGGCCTCTCGCCTAGTGTTTTGTTCCACTCTTGCCGCCCTAGTTTCCGTCATATCGGTGTTATGTTCCCGGATTTTTGCGTTCCTTACGCGGTTGGGTTATAATGGGAACCCCTTGATAGTTCGCCTTGATTAAAGCTTTTCCAGCAATGCCCAACCTTGGTTTTACCATTTGCCACCTAGCCTCTTTTTCCCTTGGGTTTCCGGAGCCCGAGGGTCATCTTATATAACCCCCCCCCCCCCCGGGCCAGTGCTCCTCTGAGTGTTGGTCCAACTCGTGAGCCGCCGGTGGCTACCAAGGGCAACTCTGGGCTGGCCTACCAGAAGTTTAGACAATCTGAGTGTGCCCTGAGAACGAGATATGTGCAGCTCCTATCGGGATTTGTCGGCACATTTGGGCGGTGTTGCTGGATTTGTTTTAACCTGTCGAAGTGTCTTGAAGAACCGAGATACCGAGTCTGATCGGAACGTCTCGGGAGGAGGTCTATTCCTTCGTTGACCGTGAGAGCTTGTCATGGGCTAAGTTGGGACTCCCCTGTAGGGATTTGAACTTTCGAAAGCCGTTCCCGCGGTTATGGGCAGATGGGAATTTTTTAATGTCCGGTTGTAGATAACTTGAACCTTAACTAAATTAAAAATGAATCAACAGTGTGAGTTACCGTGATGGTCTCTTCTCGGCGAAGTCCAGGAAGTGAACACGGTGTTGGAGTAATGCTTGCGCAGGTTATCCTCTAGTTTCTCATTCGTGCTTTGCCTCCTCTTCTCGCTCTCTTTTGCGAACAGGTTAGCCACCATATATGCTAGTCGCTTGCTGCAGCTCCACATATTTTACCTTGCCTTACCTAATAAGCTTAAATAGTCTTGATCGCGAGGGTGCGAGATTGCTGAGTCCCTGTGGCTCACAGATTACTTCCAAACCAGATGCAGGGCCTGATGATTCTGCTCCAGGTGACGCGCTCGAGCTCAAGTGGGAGTTCGACGAGGACTCTCAACGATACTACGTGTCTTTCCCTGATGATCAGTAGTGGTGCCCAGTTGGGGGTGATCGGGACCGTGTCGCATGTTGGGTTATCTTTTATTTTGGCGCCGTAGTCGGGCCATGAGTGTTTGAATGTTGTAATGCTATTTATGTACTTTGTGTGACGTGGCGAGTGTAAGCCAACTATGTTTCTCCCCTTTATTATCTATGTTACATGGGATGTTGTGATGATTACCTACTTGCGATATTGCTTTCAATGCGGTTATGCCTCTAAGTCGTGCCTCAACACGTGGGAGATATAGCCGCATCAAGGGCGTTACAGTCATCACCAGAGCCTTTTGCAGGCGAAGACCACCTTTTGTCAGGATAGCTTCTACTAGTTGTCCCCTTTCGAATCGGCCATTGTTGGCTCCCTTCCTGCTCAATATTTGGGGAGAGGACAAGGGCCTATATAAGTAGAACTAGCCACCATAGTAAGGAGGATCGGATCAAGACCAGATCGAGAGGAATCCCACCCACACAAGTTCACCAAGCACAAGAACACCTCAACCTCAGGAGGCTGTTCTTCCCCTTGTACTATTCATCATTGGCCCAAGAGGCAATCCACCACCACCACACTTGAGTAGGGTATTACACCACAACGGTGGCCCGAACCAGTATAAATCTTGTGTGTTTCTGTGTTATGAGTTCATCGAGTTCGTCCGCAAGATCTTAGAGAGCTAGGGCATGGATCAATAGGGAGAAAACCTTCGCGCGTACCCCGGTGTTCGAACCTTGAGGGTTTGCCGGAACCCTTGATCCAACAGATGTGTACATGGTCGACACACCTAAAAAAGCTAGCGACGATGACAAAGGAGATCCAGTTGCAAATAAACCTTCTGAGACGTAGTCCAAGCGTTGGCACACTGAACACCGCTCTAAGCCTTGTCGCTCAAACGATGGCAGCACTGGCACCGGAGAAAATAGTACTCCGGGCGACGCCGAATATAATGAAGACCCTGTAGGGGCCGCATCTGAATAGGAGGAACAAGACAACGGGCAAGATAACCCTGATAAACGGGCCATGCCCAATGACCCAGATGATGATAGTCATCATCCAGTCTCCAAGGATGATGAGAGCCTCGGCAATGAGGACTTCATCATGCCTGAGGCACCGCTCGAGCAGGAGCGCTTCAAGCGCCAGCTAATAGCCACTGCAAGAGGCCTGAAGAAGAAGAAGCAGTAGCTCCAAGCTGATCAACACCTGCTCATTAATAGGTGGACTGATGTCCTGGCAGCCGAAGAATATGGCCTCAAGCGCCCAGCCAAGAGTTACGCAAAGCGCAGACTGCTACCTCAGTTCGATGAGGAGGCACCAGATCACATACCTCCCTCACGCAATGCGGACCGACCACCACGCAGTTGGGATAGTGCGGCGAACCGACCACCCCGCGGTCGGGATAAAACGGCAACTCAGGCCGAACAACAGCCCGCCCCACCACCTCACAAAAACAGGGACATAATATCTCGGGACCATACATACGACCTTCGGCAGGAGCTGGACAGTAGAGCAGAACACACCAGATCAATCTACAGATCGCGAGGAGGCTTCCCGACTCAGGATGACGGCTACCTATTCGGATGTGACAAACCTAGTCACATCCGGGCTGATAACCACAGACGGACTCCATCGGAAGTGCGCCATGATGTGACCCGATATAGAGGCGCCGCACACCCTCTCTACTTCATAGATGAGGTGCTGGATCACGAATTCCCCAAGGGGTTCAAGCCCGTCAATATTGAATCATACGACGGAACAACCGATCCCGCAGTATGGATTGAGGACTTTATTCTCCACATCCACATGGCCCGTGGAGATGACCTCCCCGCCACCAAATACCTCCCACTGAAACTCAAAGGGCCAGCTAGCCACTAGCTGAATAGCCTGCCCGAGAATTCCATCGGCAGCTGGGAGGACTTGGAAGAGGCCTTCCTTGACAACTTTCTAGGCATATGTCCGGCCACCCGTTGCCGACGACTTAAGCCACATAGTTCAACAACCTGGAGAATTAGCCAGAAAATTCTAGACTAGGCTCCTAACCAAAAAGAACCAGATCGTTGACTGTCCGGATGCCGAAACCTTAGCGGCCTTTAAACACATCATCCATGACGAATGGCTAGCACGCCACCTCGGCCAAGAAAAGCCGAAGTCCATGGCAGCCCTTACGACACTCATGACCCGCTTTTGCGTGGGTGAGGATAGCTAGCTAGCTCGTAGCAAAAACACAGCCAGCGAGACAGGCCCCTCCGAGGCCAAGAATAGCTCCGGGAAGCTCTGGCGCAATAGACACAAATGTCGAAGCAATGGGGACAACATCGATGACACCACCGTTAACACCAGATTTAGCGGCTCCAAGTCCGGTAGCGAAAGAAGCCCTACAAAAGGAACAGTGAGGGACCATCCAGCCTGGATCGCATACTCGATCATCCGTGCCAGATACATGGTACCCCAGATAAACAAGCCAATCACACCAACAAAGACTATTGGGTTTTCAAACAAGCTGGCAAGTTAAATGCCGAAAACAAAGAACAGGGATCACAAAGTGAGGACGAGGAAGAAGATCCCCGGCAGCCGAACACTGGAGGGCAAAGGAAATCCCCCCTTCAAATCAAAATGGTGAACATGATATACGCTACACACATCCCCAAAAGGGAGTGCAAGCGAGCACTTAGGGACGTCTACGCGGTAGAGTCAGTCGCCCCAAAATTCAATCCATGGTCGTCATTCCCGATCACCTTCGATCGTCGAGATCACCCAACCAGTATCCGGCATGGCGGTTCAGCCGCACTAGTCTTCAACCCAGTCATCGACGGATTTCACCTAACACGAGTCCTAATGGATGGTGGTAGTAGCCTCAACCTGCTCTATCAGGATACAGTGCGGAAGATGGGCATTAATCCCTCACGAATCAAACCCGCAAAGACTACCTTTAAAGGAGTCATACCAGGCGTTGAGGCCCGCTGCACGGGCTCAATCATGCTGGAGGTGGTCTTTGGTTCTCCGGACAACTTCCGACGCGAGGAATTAATCTTCGATATCGTCCCCTTCTGCAGCGGCTACCACGCACTGCTCAGACGAACTACGTTTGCTAGATTCAACGCGGTGCCACACTATGCTTATCTCAAGCTGAAGATGCCCGGTCCGCGCGGCGTCATAATAGTCAACGGAAACACAGAACGCTCCCTCCGTACAAAGGAGCACACCGCCGCCCTAGCAGCAGAGGTACAAAGCGGCCTTCTCAAGTAGCATCATAGTCTGGCTGCCGAGCCCCTGGACATCATTAGGAGGGTATGGACTACACTGCAATAAGACAGCACGGCTCGTCAAGAGCTCGATTAGCAATGCGGCCTCTGTCCCAATCCCGATGAGGTAGTGGCATTCATACCACGCGTCCATAACTATGCACTCAAAATTCCATGGGCATCGATGGAGGCACAAGCTATCCCAGGATCCAAGGTTCGGCTAGACCGATCTCGGACACACATATAACTTTACTATCTCCTTTTCCCTTGTTTCAGGTTTCTCCTATGGGGCCTCCTTCGACTGCCTGATTAATGATCCCGTCAAAGGACAAACGCACCGGATTGACACGGAGCACAGGCGTAGATGGGAAGCCCTAGAGCTTCTTACGGAGCACAGGCGTACTTTGACCCGGGCCTTGAGCTTCTTACGGGCGGCTTGCTGCTGGACAGCCTTCTCCTCGGTCTTGCCTAGGGCCTTCTTCAGGGCCTCGACCTTGGTCGCGGATCCTGCACATATTACGACACCGCGGTCAATATATAGCGCCTACTCCTTCCGAACACACATCAAGTCGTCACTCACCTTGCTTCTCCTGGAGCCGAACCTTAACCTCGCCGAGCTCGTTCTCGGTCCGCTCTAGCCTTTGCCTCAGTTCAGAGACATCGGCAGCATGTGAGGTTGTGGCCAACAACGATGCCTGCTTATTCATACATATTATGTTAGTCTCCCATCACAAAAGATTGATCCTCTGTCCGGTTCTTCTTGCCAAACATCGGACAGTGTCTCAGGGGCTACTGTCTACATGGGGTTTTTTCTCTGCTTACCTCGAAACCCGTCAACAGGCTGTTGTAGGCTTCATTCAGTCCACTCTTGACGGACTGAATCTTCCCGATCACCGCACCCATAAGTACACCATGCTCGTCCATGACGGAGGCGCCTCGAAGCGCCTCCATCAAGTTATCCAGCGCCCCTGCATGGACAGGGGCCACTGGTGGAAGTGGCACACCCCCCTCCTGCAATGGGGGCTGCTTGCCCGACTTTGGAGCCATATGGATCTCCGGAATCGTATTCGCCCGAGGGCTGAACTGAATGCGGCCCTCTTCGCCGGTCTCCATGGGGATCGGTTCCCCCATGTGTCCGGCAGTGGAGGTCTCTCCTTGTGGCGCCTCCCGGACAGCGTCCTAGGCTCCTGCCCGGTTCGGAGCGGTCCTTCAGGATAATACTTCGGTGTCGTCCCTGGCCCCGAGGGAATAAGCAGGCGGCGGCGACATGCTCGTCTTCTCCAACGGAGCCAACGAACCTCCAGATGGGGATCGCTGGATAAGGTCGTGGGTCGGACTGCAATAGTACAATTAACTATGTCAAGATAATGAAGAGAAAGGGCCGGATGGGCGCATGAGCGAGCCATGTCACTTACGATGTGGCCTGGGGCTTAGTGCGGGGGCGTCTTCCCAGACTGCTATCAACGTCCCACGCGGTGTTGACCGCTGGGACGCTCTTCCCCTTCTTGGGCGTTTCCGCCTCCGGATGCGCTGAAGCCGCCCTCTTCTTCTTCCTCCTTCTTCCTCTCCTCGGGGAGGGTTTTTTTCCTCCTCCTCCTCCTCTTCCTCGCCATTTCCTCTGACAGAGAATGAGCTTCGTCATCTTTGGATGTCACGTCCGGAAGTGTCCTTGAGACGGGGGGCCACTCTTGCCCCCTTGGCCTTCTTCTTGGCCTTCTTCTCCGGTGCCTTATAAGGCGCCGTCGCAGCATCTCGCTAGACGCGGGATGACAGTTCTTCAGGCAGCGGAGCTAAAACTGGATCCGCTTCGCCCTCTCATCCAGTCCTAAAAAAGCAAACAATAAAGAACAATAAAAGCTCAGGCATCATCCTTGAAACAAACAAGTGGAGAATGCATCAAAAAAGACATACCTCGCTAGCGAGGTGTTTAGCATTGTGCCCGCGATCTGAATCTGTGGTCAGCGGTTTCTCGTTGCCCTTAAAGAGAAACTTCCATGCACCTTCGTGAGTAGTCTCGAAGAGCCTCACCAATGTTTGGTGCTTCTTCGGGTTGAACTCCAACAAAGGATGGCTTCGGCGTTGGCACGGAAGGATCCGGCGAACTAGCATCACCTGGATCACATCAACGAGCTTGACGTTCTTGGTTACCATGCTTTGAACGCGCGTCTGCAGTGCTATCACCTCATCAGGGGAACCCCAGTCCGGACTCTTCTCGACCCAGGAGGTGAGTCGCATGGGAGCGCTGGAGCGGAATTCGGCAGTTGCGGCCCAGGTGGTGCCGCGAGGTTCTGTGATGTAGAACCACTGCTTTTGCCACTCCTTTACCATGTCCACAAAAGTACCTTTGGGCCAGGAGACGTTGGATAGCTTTCTCACCATGGCTCCTATGCACTCCGCATGCTGGCCATCCACCACCTTCGGCTACACGTTAAAGACTTTGAGCCACAGCCCGAAGTGGGGTTGGATGTGGAGGAAGGCCTCACACACGATGATAAACGCCGAGATGTTGAAGAAGGAATTTGGGGACAGATCATGGAAATCGATACCGTAATAATACATCAGCCCGCAGACGAAAGGGTGGAGTGGAAACCCTAGATCGCGGAAGAAATGGGGGATGAACACTACCCTCTCGGTGGGCTTCGGCGTGGCGACGAATTGTCCCTCGGTCGGCAGGCGGTGAGTGATCTCCTTCGCCAAGTATCCGGTCGACCGAAGCTCCATAATGTTCTGCTCCTTCACGGAGGAGACCATCCACTTGCCTTGATCTCCGGATTCGGACATGGTTGCTTGAATGGAAAGGAGATGAGAACTTGGGCACTGGAGCTCGAGATTGGAAGGGCGGAGACAGAGAGAGGGCGTGAGAGAGGAAGAGGGAATCCTTATCCCCTTATAAAGGCAACGAATATTAAATGCCTCCTCACTCGCCTTAAGATTCGACTATTCCCAAGGGTTGTATAAACGGCACAGTTGGGTTACCCATGCCTGCATTGATGAGAATCCTGCGATAAGGGGACACGATCTCTTCTTTGAAAAGACGTGCCAATGGCAACCACCTCTCGGGACGTGGGGCGTCGAAACAAGAAAGCGGTTTGGAATTGTGACCGGGAAGACGTGATGTCATATTGTAAAAAGCTGTCAGCAGATTAGACTCGTGTAAAAATATATTCTCTCTGCGGTTATGTATGGTGTGTGTGACAGGTCCGGATACTATCATCGCATCCTAAGACTATCTTGAAGTTCGGATAGAAGGGCACCCACCTTGCAATGCCGAAGACAATCTGCGCACCGGACTCCTCGTCATTGAAGGCAGGTTCAGGGGCTACTGAGGGAGTCCTGGACTAAGGGGTCCTCGGGCGTCCGGCCTATTATCCATGGGTCGGACTGATGGGCTGTGAAGACATGAAGGCCGAACACTGTACCTGTGCCTGGATTGGACTCTCCTTGGCATGGAAGGCAAGCTTGGCGACCGACTATGAAGATTCCTTCTTATGTAACCGACTCTATGTAAACCCTAGATCCCCTCGGTGTCTATATAAACTAGAGGGGTTAGTCCGGAAAGGATATACTCATTACCATAGTCATACAGGCTAGGCTTTTAGGGTTTATCCATTACGATCTCGCGGTAGATCAACTCTTGTAACACTCATATTCATCAAGATCAATCAAGCATGACGTAGGGTATTACCTCCATAGAGAGGGCCCGAACCTGGGTAAACATCGTGTCCCCTGTCTCCTGTTACCCTCGATCCAAGATGCACTATTCGGGACCCCCTACCCGAGATCCACCGGTTTTGACACCAACAAGGGGCAGAAGCTTCAGAAGGAACGAGAAAGGGATGGCGGTTCCGAGATTGGAAAAGGCGCAGGGGGGGTAAAGTGAGCAGCGTGCCCGTGGTTATTCCTCTTTTTATGGGGAAGGCGCGGGCCGCCTCCTCTCCCATTAACCACGATGTGACGCATGCATGCGGGAACTGCCCCACGCATGACCCACACGTCACGCATGACCCTCCATGTCACGTGTTCAACGCGGGTCGTGGGGAAGAGCAACGGACGAGAAGTTACTGAGGTAAAATCCGCCCCACCTGCCCACGCACCGTTCTGGGCCTAGCCCAACAACACATCGCACTTATGTGTGGCCCAGGCTGGAGGGCTCCTGTCGGTGTACAAAAGTAGGGGCTCTCCTTTTGACCCCTTTACTTGTGCACAGGCAGTCAGAGCCACGCGCAATGGCCACACTTAGCAAGGCAGAGGAGGGAAGCTGGAGAGAAGCCGAAGCACAAGACAACCAAGGCAATGCCAAGACCAGAAGCGCGGGAGGGCAAGAGGGTGAGGTGGACTCCCTCGACAAGATCCTTGCTGAGGCAGCCCCCCGCAGCCCCGGCAAGAGCCTTGCCGGGGAAACTTGCCCAACACCAGCAGAGCGAGCCACCCTTGAGCCCACAGGCTCCAACACAATCAACTACATTGGAGCCAAGTCTCGGGAGGCGCCTCTGTGGTGGCATGCAAATCTTCGTCAAGATCATAAACATATGAGTTCAGATGAGGACCAGAAGACGGTGAACCTCGGCAGGATCCTAGCCAAGGAAATCCACAAGACCCCCGGCAAGACTCTTGCCGGGGATGATAGCAACGCCACCGCAAGACCCTTTCGAGGCCCCCAGCAAGACCCTTGCCGAGGGCATCAGCAGGGCCACTGCCAGGCCTACGCCAGCGAAAACTCCACCGCCGTCCCCATGCAGCTTCCAGCTCAACCAGTTGAGCAGGCGCCTGTGTGGCGACGTGCGGCCTCTACTCCAACCCAGCAAGCTCCTGCGTGGTGGCATGCAAGTCTTCCTAAAGGTTCCACCACCGCGCCAGCCCAGTAGCCAGCCAACGTGGTGCCACGACGCCCCGTCAGCTCGGACACGTGTCAAGGCCAGGCCAGGCGGCGACAGCTGGGACGTCCTTCCCTGGAGTCCCTGATAAAGCAAGGGGGCACGTCGGCACCGCATTAGACACGTTTGTCCGACGGTCCCAAAGGATAGGCTCATTGACTGTAGACCTTTCCACCTCTTGTGTGCCACTGTGACGACCCATTTTTGCCTATAAAAGGAGGCTCTAGGTGACCAGGAGGGTGATTCGGCTCTTTTGGGCAAGTTGCACACCGTAGCTAGCTCAAGAACACAAGAACACTCAAATACATCCACCAAAGCAGGACTAGGGTATTACGCACCTTTGCGGCCCGAACCTGGGTAAACGATCTATGTGCTTCCTGTCAGACCCGCTCTTCTCACAACCCCATGCCTGCCTACCGTAGAAGGGATCCCAGTGACCCCATAGGTGTCGTTTCCATCGACAATCTTGTTGCAAGACATTATATATGTGAATTATGCAATGCTATCTTGTTGCAAGGCATTATGTATGTGAATTATGCAATGCCATGTTGTTTAGCCAAGCATCATATATGTGAATTATATCATGCCGTCCTTTTTTGTATTACTCATTGCATTTGTCGACAATGTTTGTATATTCAATTGCTCTTCCTGTGCTTCAGCCATTTGAATTGGTGATGCAGAAATCTGGAGTGAAAACAAGGTCTTTAGAGCAGACAATGCTACTTGTTGAAGCAGATATCTTGCTGGTTACAGATAGCTCCTCAGAGGAGGATTCAGAGGCACATGACCAGTCCTATTATCCCCCTAAGGTGTATGCTCAAACTTGGCAGGGTTATATTACTCATATCATGCATATGTTGTCTTAAAATTCTTAGTTTTTACATCATATACACAGTATTCTATGCCATCTCCTTAGTTCACACATCATATATGCGATTGCCCTCTGCTCACTTGCTTAGTATATAAATCATATATTTGAATTATATCATGCCATGATGTTTACATAGATAGCATGTATCTGAATTATGGCATGCCAACCCATTTTCTAAAGACATAATATAGTCATATTATGAATTTTGTCATTCTATTTGTGAATTGTATCATGCCATCATGTTTCCATTGACGACATGTTTTTGAATTATGGCATGCTAACCACTTTAATAGACACATCGTATAGCTATATCATGTCATCCTGTTTACATAGTCATCATATTTTGCACTATGTCATTCTATCCTATTTAGTTAGACATCATACATGTGAAATTGTGTCATGCTATATTGTTTAATTAGCCATCATATATTTGAAATTACGTCTTGCTATTCTGTTTGGTTAGACAACATAAATGTGAATTATTTCATGCCCGTTTTTTTCCCTACTATCCATTGCACCTGTCTGTCTTACAATATCTGTACATTCAATTACTTCTCTTGTTTATCAACCATTTGAATTGGATGGGGTGATGGCAGTATCTGTGGGAGTAAAAACATGGTCTTCAGAAAAGATTGTGCTACCTGTCGATGCAGATAGAAACACGGTTGTACTTGCCCAAGAACGAGCCCGACCATACATAACCCAGACTCAAGCAGATTGTACCCCTAACCAGTTGGACACAGAACCAGCTACACCCCTTCTAACCCCTACCCCAGCAGATAGTAACCCAGTTCCAGTTGACACAGCACCGTCTCCACCACAGAGCACCAGAACACGAGCAGTTAGTAAGGAAACTGCAATGCCCAAAGCACGAGGACCACCTATCCAAACCCCAAGTCAACGCTTAAAGCAGAAGAAGAATTGTTGTCAAGTCAGATTCCGTAGCTATGGTTCATACTCCTTTGCTCTTGCATCACTGTGTTTACTCATACCAACTAATTTCAAATTTGAAGGATGCAATTGAAACTCCAATGGTGCAACATGTATGTTTTAAAGTTGTTTCTTTAACGTGTTTGCTATTGTAACTTGCTCTATGTTGATTTTAGTTTCAATTGAATAAACATTTATGTTCTCATGCCATGCACATTACAAGTGTTGTTATTGTTGTGTAGTTTCCCACTCTTATATTCTTCTATGCAGCTTTGTCTTAAATAGATATGATTCGAACTGTCTCTATCTTGATTTGGCAACATAAACTAGAATGGTATAGACCATACAGTGCCATACTACATAGATATATGTTTGTTTCATGCTGTTATCCTGTCCACCTTACTACTGAACTGGTTTCCCAAAATGAGTTTCATATACAACATGGTAAACCTTTGATGTGTCTATTTGTTTCTCTTTTAGAATGCAGATGAAATATTGGAGAAGAGTACCACGTTATGCAATGGTAAAGGAAGTAATGGAGATAAGGTTCAAGATAGTGAGACATCCCTATTGGTCTCCAAGAAAGCTAATAAAAACTATATTGAAGACACTGAGATAACCTCAAAGTCCTGTCTTGATGTAGTGTTGGAGTTACTAGCCACTACTGCTGGCTCCAGCTCTTCGAACTCGCTGCCTGAATCAGTTCGGCTTCTTGAGTCTCAACTTCAAGTTGAAAGACATCGATTAGATGTTCTGCGATAGGAAGCCGAAGGGCTGAGGAAGTCCCTACAGAATTCAGATGCCTACTTTCTGGTGCAACAGCAAGCGCTGGAGGATTTAAGCGCAAAACAAGAGAAAGTTAATAAGCTTTCTAAGCATCTTGCCAGCATTATGGGTGCCTAGGATATTGTTTCTTGAGCTCCTCTGAAGTGGTATCAGTTTTGGACTTGTTTTGCTGCGGTGTTTATTTGCACTAGTCGCCAACTTTGATAACCAGCGTATGTGATATGCTGCTTTGTTCCCTATATTTGCACTGGTGGTGAACTTTGATGCCCAGTGGATGTAATATGTGTAATAGCCGTGATAGCCTAGCATAAGTTGCTTGCTTATTTATTTCCATCTTGTCTTGTTTATTTCTTTACTTGTAGTCAGTACAGTTCTTTTTCTGCGGTTTGCTAGTGGCCGCAATAACCTATTTTTTGAAACTAGAACACAATAACCATGGGCTGCATATTTACTGTAGTGACCCCGGGCCTCCTGTGGGCCGTAGAAACAATGGGCCTTCTATAGGCCATAGAAACAATGGGCCTTCTACGGGTCGTATGATCGAGTGGCCAAACATGGGTCAATAACGGACCACATTATGGGCCGTAAATGGGATAGAGTTGGAATCACAAGTTCATGGGCCGACCATAATGAGCTGTCTTTAATCGGCCGTATTTGATGACGCTATGAAAACTCCCCAACGGATTAACAAGCCACAAATGGGCCGATTGTAACCACAGGCTGAATTTGGCCGACAAGCAGAAAGGCCAGTAACGGGCCGTAAGTAACTGAATGCTGGAAATGAGCCCAAGAATAACTGGGCCCTAGGAAGGCCGAAAGATAACACGGGCTGGAAACGGCACAATGGAATAATGGGTCGTTAATGGGTATAAAGCTATGCACTATTCATTACGGGCCAGTTTCACCACGGGCCCTTAATGGGCCAAGAGTTACAAAGGGCCCCATATGGGCCGAAAGACGTCATGGGCCATACATGGGCCGGAAGTTACAATGGGATGGAATCATATTGGACGGCCTAGATGACGCTACTGGTCCTAATTCGGATAGGCCGTAACGGGCCCTGAGTTAGCGGGCTATAAATGGGCTATATGCGAACACGCCATTAAGAGACTTTCCGTGGGCCGACCCTCTAGTGTCTTCAAAATCTTGTGGGTCTTTAGCTGGGCCGTCCCTTTATGGTCTGCAAAATCTTACGGGGCTTTAGTTGGGACGGCCCATTATGGTCTGCAAAATCTTGTGGGCCTTTAGTTGGGTCGGCCCATTTAATTTTTATGGGGCACTTTTGGGCCGGTCCACGTGTCAACATATCATAGATGCATATTGCCCATTAGATGGGTGGCATCTATGCCAACATGGAGCTGACACATGTTTCCGTCGGGCAATGAGAATTTTACACGTGAAAAAATGACATTGGTCGTGGCTGTTAGCGGGTTATCGGATTCAAAACCGGACCGGATAGCTTAACGGTGACCCGTAACAGTGGATGCCATGTGTCGGTTACCCTTGACGAAAGCACTTCCATGACATGCCATTTATCATCATGGAAGTGGACACTTTCGTGACGATAATTTTGCTAATGTCATGGAACACTTGTACGACAACATAGGTATGACTATCTTGATTCTGTCATAAAATCGCCATGGATGTGCATGCATGACAGAAAACGTGACCTACTGTGACAAACACGTATCATCACAGAAGTCTATTTTTTGTAGTGGTAATCACTAGCATCACACATAATTTGAAAAGGCAAGTTCCATTCAGGTGGTTGAACAATAGGTGTAGAAATTAAGGTTTTTTCTAAGTGTTTCAAAGGCTTCTACACAATCATCATCAAAAAAAATGGAATATCCTTTTGTAAAAGATTAGTGAGAGGCCTAGAAATTTTAGATAAGTCTTTAATAACTTTCCTATAGAAACCAGCATGACCAAGGAAGCTTCAAATACCTATAATATCTTTAGGATACGCCATTTTATCAATTGCATATACTTTAGCTTTATCAACCTCAATACCTTGTTCAGAAATTTTATGCCGCAAGACAATGCCTTTTAACCATAAAGTGACAGTTCCCCCAATTCAAGGCAAGATTAGTTTGCTCACATCTCTGCAAAACTCGATCAAGGTTGCTTAAGGAATCATGAAAAGAATTTCCGTAAACGGAAAAATCAACCATGAAAACCTCAACAATCTTTTCACAAAAATCAGAGAATATAGCAGTCATACATCTTTATAAGGTAGCAGGTGCATTGCATAAACGAAAAGGCATACGTCTATAATAATAGGTTCCAAAAGGGCAAGTAAAAGTGGTTTCTCTTGATTAGGTTGTGAAACAGGTATTTGAGAGAAACTAGAATATCCATCAAGAAAACAAAAGTGTGTGTGCTTAGATAATCTTTCTAGCATTTGATCAATAAAGGCAGAGGGTAATTATCTTCTCTAGTAGCTTTATTTAATTTTCTAAAATCATTTACCATTCTATAGCCAGTAACAATTCTTTGTGGGATAAGTTCATTTTTATCATTAGGAACAATAGTAATACCTCTTTTCTTAGGGACACAATGAATACCCATCTACTATCAGCTATGGGATAGATTATACCTGCTTCCAGTAGTTTTAGTATTTCAGTTCTTACCACTTCTTTCATCTTAGGATTTAGACGTCCTTGGTGACCAACAACGGGTTTAGCATTAGGCTCCATATTAATCTTATGCTGACATAGAGTGGGACTAATGCCCTAAAGATCATCAAGAGTATATCCAATAGCAGCACAATCTTTCTTATTCATGTTCTGAAAGGTTAGCACTAATGATAACATGATATATCTTCTTCTCATCAAGATAAGCATATTTCAGAGTGTCGGGCAATTGTTTTAATTCAAACACAGGATCACCTTTTGGTGGAAGAGGACCTCCTAGATTTTGAATAGGAAAATTGAGTTTAAGGAGATGTCATTGTTCAAAGAAAATTTTATCTATCTCATTTCTTTCACACAAGTGCATATCATTTTCATGGTCTAGCAAATATTGTTCTAATGGATTAGTAGGAGGCACGACAATAGAAGCAAGACCAACTATTTCATCCTTACAAGGCAATTCTTTATCACAATCTATCTTAGCATTAACAGTGTTCAAGAAAGGTCTACCAAAGATAATGGGACAAAAGTCATCTTGTGGGGAACCAAGGTCTACCACTTCAACATCTCTAACAATCCCAAGTGGTGTGATGGTGTCTCTATTAGCAAGTTGAATACAAACATCTATGTCTTCTATTTCAGCAGGTGCTATATCATTCATAATTTCTTGGTATAAGGTAAAAGGAATAGCACTCACGCTAGCATCTACATCACATAAACCATGGTAGCAATTATCCACTATTTTAACTGAGACAACAGGCATGCCAACTACGGGTCTATGTTTATCTTTTTCTTCGGGTTGGACAATTCTAGCAGGTTCATCACAGAAGTAAATTAGATGCCCATCAATATTTTCTACCAAGAGATCTTTAACCATAGTAACACTAGGTTGTACTTTTATTTGTTCAGAGGGTTTAGGTACTTTAATATTACTTTTGCAAACCATAGTTGATACCTTAGCATGTTCCTTTATCCTAACAGGGAAAGTTGGTTTCTCAATAAAAGCAATAGGCACAACTGGATCAACATTGTAAATGTTGTTTCATCTTTAGCTATTACTGGTTCTTTGATTTCTTCTTTAATAGGGGGATGATATTTAAACCACTTCTCATTTGGGAGATTAACATGAGTAGCAAATGATTCACAAAAAGAGGCTACTATCTCAGAATCAAGTCCACGTTTAGTGCTAAACTTGTGAAAAGCATCAGTCTTCATAAAAGATTTAACACAACCAAACTCAAGCTTAATACCTGACTCTTTACCTTCATCGAGTTCCCAATCTTCAGAGTTTCATTTAATTCTTTCTAAGAGATCCCACTTGAATTCAGTAGTCTTCATCATGAAAGAACTAGTACAAGAAGTATCGAGCATGGATTGATCATTATGAGAAAGGGGAGCATAAAAATTCGGAATGATGATTTCTCTTGAGAGCTCATGATTAGGGCATTGACTTAAGCCTCCCCAAGATAGAGTGATACTTTTTCCTTCACAAGGCCAAAAATTATATATGTAATTCCGATCACGATTAACTACATGCATAGTATAAATTTTTGGTGAAATTCCAATTTCAATCGATTGCAGTTCCAAGATCCAATATCATCGCATAGCCTATACCATGTCAATGATTTTCCCTTCAAAGATAAAGAGAAAACCTTATCCTTGACTTCATCTCTGGGTAAACCGACCAGCTTAAACAATCCACAAATTTCATCCACAAGTATAAGATGCATGTCGGGGTGCTCAGATCCGTCTCTTGCATAAGGATTAGCTAGCAGTGGTTCTATCATACCCGAAGGAATTTCATAACCAAAATTGTCAGTAGGTGCAGTAGGTTGAGGCAAAACTAATTGTGCTTCCGGTCGAGGTGAACATACCCCAAACAAGCCACTCAAAGGATGAATTTCCATAGTAACAACTGACAATAAATTTCAGCATGTACTATAAATTTTTCCTTACCGATTTCCAATTACCAAGAGCGCTTCTCTCCCCGGCAACGGCACCAGAAAAGAGTCTTGATGACCCAAAAGTATAGGGCATCAATTGTAGTCCTTTCGATAAGTAAGAGTGTTGAACCCAACGAGGAGCAGAAGGAAATGACAAGTGGTTTTCAGCAAGGTAATTTCTGCAAGCACTAAAATTGTTTGTAACAAGTAGTTTGATAGCAACATAATTTGTAGTGGACAAGTAACGGTAATAGTAAATAAAGCACAACAAGGTAGCCAATCCTTTTTGTGGCAAAGGATAGGCCAAAACAGTTTCCTATAATAGACAAGGCGTTCTTGAGGGCACATGGGAATTTCATGTAGTCACTTTCATCATGTTGGTTTGATTCGCATTCGCTACTTTGATTATTTAATATGTGGGTGGACCGGTGGTTGGGTGCCGTTCTTACTTGAAAAATCCTCCCACTTATGATTAACCCTCTCGCAAGCATCCACAACTATAAGAAAAGTTTTAAGTTAAAATCTAACCATAACATTAAACATATGGATCCAAATCGGTCCCTTACAAAGTAGCGCATAAACTAGGGTTTAATCTTCTGTCACTCTAGCAACCCATCATCAAATAACTACTCCACAATGCATTCCTTAGGCCCAAAGATGGTGAAGTGCCATGTAGTCAACGTTCACATGACACCACTAAGGGAATCACAACATACATATCATCAAAATATCGAACACCTATCAAATTCACATGATTACTTGCTATGTGATTTCTCCCGTGGCCTCACGAACAAAAGTAACCACTCACAAAAGATATTCATGCTCAAGATTAGAGGGGTATTAAATTGCATAATTGATCTGAACATATAATCTTCCACCAAATAAACCATATAGTAATCGACTACAAGATGTAATCAACACTACTAGTCACCCAAATGTACCAATCTGAGGTTCCGGTACAAAGATTGAACACAAGGGATGAACTAGGGTTTGAGAGGAGACAGTTCTGTTGAAGATGTTGATGGATATAGGCTTCCCAATGATGAGAGGCTTGTTGGTGATGACGATGGCTTCGATTTCCCCCTTCGGGAGGGAAGTACCCCTAGCGGAATCGCTTTGCCAGCGGGTAAAAGTGCTCCTGCCCAAGTTCCTCCTCGAGATGGCGGAGCTCCATCATGAAAGTCCTATCCTTATTTTTTCTAGGTCAAAAGATCTTAAACACCAGAAGATGGGCACCGGAGGTGGGCTGGGCTGATCACAACCCACCAGGGAACGCTTGGGGGGCCTGGCATGCCATGGTGTCTTGTAGTCACCAGGTGGTCCCCCTCCGGTAGTTATTTGCTCCAGTATTTTTTTATATTCTAAAATAATTCTCCGTGAAGTTTCAGCTTATTTTAGATGTGCAGAATTGGTCTCTCTGACATAGCTTTTTCAGGTACAGAATTCCAGCTGCCGATATTCTCCCTCTTTGTGTAAACCTTGCATGTTATGAGAGAAAAGGCATTAGAATTACTCTATAAAGCATTATAATGCATAAAAACATTATAAATAACAGTAAGAAAAGATGATGCAAAATGGACGTATCACTCTTCTACAACGGCGAAGCTTTTCAAAGCCACCCACATCTCCTCTAGCCACCCCAGGGAGACCTGCCATAGAGAAGGTGGGTCTGGCGGAGTCACCTTGGCTCCACCCCCATAGAGGTGGGGATGGAAGTCTTCGGCCTTTGTGATGGCACCGTGGCAACCGAGGCCAAGGATTCGGGATGGCCAAGCTCGGCTCCTTGTTTGACAAAAGGGATTCCTTCCCTTTGGTCCTCGACAACCAAGGTTTGGACCTCGGCCATAGGAGCACCATTACCGGCCTCTGTGTTATCAATAGAGGGGCCTGGTGTGATATCACCTCCCCTAGCTCGTCATGAGCGGGGGAGTCTGGGGTGTTCATGGCGGTTCTGCTTTACACCATAAAGGATGGAGGGAGCTCGATTTCCGAGGTCCTGTCGCCAATAAAGGCGCGTTGTGCGCTGTAAAAGCAAGCATATGGTCACGTATCGAGAACAAATATCCGAGAACATGTTGCGTATAATGTATCAAGCTACGTACCTCCTATGCGCATGCCTCTTCCTACATGGCTGAAGGAGGTCGTCCTCTGAAGAGCAGAGAGCATGACCTTGGCAGGGACGGACGGCTTGCGTGGCTGGGCTACTGAGGCCTTTAAGAGGCGCCTGCGATCCTAAGGAGGGTTGCCCTCCTCGGTGTCTTCAGGCGCCGCCCTTTTCCTTTTGGTGGGAGGATATTCCCTCCCCCTCACCATCTTCCTCTTCCTCCTCGTTGTTGGATTGCGGGTTCCGGCAAACCCTTGAGGTTCGAACACTGGGGTGCGAACGAAGATCTCTCTCCCCCTAGCTCATGCTCTCGCAACGATCTCGAAGCCTAGCTCGCCCAACCGAGCGGACAAAGGACACAAGAGTTATACTGGTTCAGGCCACCGTTGCGGTGTAATACCCTACTCCAGTGTGGTGTGGTGGATAGCCTTGTGGGATGGGGATGAACAAGTACAAGGGAAGAACAACCTCCTGAGGAGAGGTGTTCTTGAGCTCGATGAGTTTGCGTGGTTGGGGATGATCTGAATGATCCGTCCCCTCGCTACAGTGGTGGCTAACCCTATTTATAGAGGCTTGGGTCCTCTCCCCAAACATTAGGCGGGAAGGGTGATACGTCTCCAACGCATCTATAATTTTTTATTGTTCCATGGTATTATATTATCTGTTTTGGATGTTAATGGGCTTTATTTTACACTTTTATATTATTTTTGGGACTAAACTACTAACCCAAGGCCCAGTGCAAATTGCTGTTTTTTTGCCTATTTCAGTGTTTCGAAGAAAAGGAATATCAAACGGAATCCAAACGGAATGAAACCTTCGGGAGCGTGATTTTTGTAACAAACGTGATCCAGAGGACTTGGAGTGGATGTCAAGAATCAAACGAGGAGTCCACGAGGCAGGGGGCGCGCCCTCCCCCCTCGTGGGCCCCTCATGGCTCAATCGGCCTACTTCTTCCTCCTATATATACTCATATACCATGAAAACATCGAGGAGCACCACGAAACCCTATTTCCACCGCCACAACCTTCTGTACCCAAGAGATTCCATCTTGGGGCCTTTTCCGGAGCTCCGCCGGAGGGGGCAACGATCACGGAGGGCCTCTACATCAACTCGATGGCCCTTCCGATGATGTGTGAGTAGTTCACTTCAGACCTTCGGGTCCATAGTTATTAGCTAGATGGCTTCTTCTCTCTCTTTGGATCTCAATACAAAGTTCTCCTCGATCTTCCTGGAGATCTATTTGATGTAACTCTTTTTGCGGTGTGTTTGTCGAGATCCGATGAATTGTGGGTTTATGATCAAGTCTATCTATGAACAATATTTGATTCTTCTCTGAAATCTTTTATGCATGATTGGTTATCTTTGCAAGTCTCTTCGAATTATCAGTTTCGTTTGGCCTACTAGATTGATCTTTCTTGCAATGGGAGAAGTGCTTAGCTTTGGGTTCAATCTTGCGGTGCTCGATACCAGTGACAGAAAGGGAAACGACACGTTTTGTATTGTTTCCATCGAGGATAAAAATATGGGGATTATATCATGTTGCTTGAGTTTATCCCTCTACATCATGTCATCTTACCTAATGTGTTACTCGGTTCTTATGAACTTAATACTCTATATGCATGCTGGATAGCGGTAGATGTGTGGAGTAATAGTAGTAGATGTAGGCAGGAGTCAGTCTACTTGTCACGGATGTGATGCCTATATACATGATCCTGCCTAGATATTCTCATAATTATTCGCTTTTCTATCAATTGCTCGAAATTAATTTGTTCACCCACCTTAATACTTATGCTATCTTGAGGGAAGCCACTAGTGAAACCTATGGCCCCCGGGTCTATTGTCCATCATATAAGTTTCCAATCTATTTTCTTTTGCAATCTTTACTTTCAATCTATATCATAATAATACCAAAAATATTTATCTTATTATTATTATCTCTATGAGATCTCACTCTCATAAGTGATCGTGAAGGGATTGGCAACCCCTTTATCGCGTTGGTTGCGAGGTTCTTATCTTTTTGTGTAGGTACGAGGGACTTGTGTGTGGCCTCCTACTGGATTGATACCTTGGTCCTCAAAAACTGAGGGAAATACTTACGCTACTTTGTTGTCCTCTTCAAGGGAAAACCAACGCAGTGCTCAAGAGGTAGCAAGAAGGATTTCTCGCGCCGTTGCCAGGGAGTGTACGCACAAGTCAAGACATACCAAGTACCCATCACAAACTATTATCCCTCGCATTATATTATTTTGCCATTTGCCTCTCCTTTTCCTCTCCCCCACTTCACCCTTGCCATTTTATTAGCCCTCTTTTTCTGTTCCCCGTCTCTTCTCCAATTCGCCTCTTTTTGCTTGTTTCTTGTTTGCTTGTGTGTTGGATTGCTTTCTTTCCGCGATGGCCTTACCAAAAAGTTTTGATCCTCACCTTAGAAGTTTGGAAGAAATTAAAAACAGAGTTAGAAGTTTTATGTCCTTGTAGTTTGAGCATAATAATTTCTTCAGAAATGAGCTTAAAGAACAAAAAAGTTTTATAGGGTACATGAATAAAGAGCTCGATGATATGTCTAAAGAGTTTTATGGTTTGAAATCTCAGTTCACTCATCTTGAAAACGTAATAGCCCAAATTTCGGATAAGCAGGCCACCTTAGTTAATAAGATGGCCGCCAAACCGGAAGAACTTGATGGTAATAAGGATGAAGATATAAAATTTATTGATGTGTCCCCTATTAAATCTTTGTTTTGCAATATGAATCTTGATAATGATGGGACTGTAGATGAGTCAACTTTAGTTAGAAGGCGTCCCAATGATTCAGAGTTTTTAGATCTTGATGCAAAAATTGATAAAAGTGGGATTGGAGAGGTCAAAACTTTATATAGAAATGAACCTACTATCTTGGATTTCAGGGAATTTAATTATGATAATTGCTCTTTGATAGATAGTATTTCCTTGTTGCAATCCGTGCTAAATTCTCTGCATGCTTATAGTCAAAATAAAGCTGTTACTAAACATATCGTAGATGCTTTAATACAATCTTATGAAGAAAAGCTTGAATTGGAAGTTTCTACTAGAAAACTACATGATGAGTTGGAACCCACTATTAAAATTAAAATTAAAGATCATGAATGATTTGCTTTATGTGATTTGGGTGCTAGTGTTTCCATGATTCCTAAAACTTTGTGTGATTTGCTAGGTTTCTGTGAATTTGATGGTTGTTCTTTAAACTTGCATCTTGCAGATTCCACCATTAATAAACCTATGGGAAGAATTAATGATGTTCTTGTTGTTGCTAATAGGAATTATGTGCCTGTAGATTTCATTGTTCTTTATATTGATTGCAATCCTTCATGTCCTATTATTCTTGGTAGACCTTTCCTTAGAACGATTGGTGCAATTATTGATATGGAAGAAGGGAATATTAGATTCAAAATTCCGTTAAGGAGGGGCATGGAACACTTTCCTAGAAATAAAATTAAATTACCTTATGAATCTATTATGAGAGCACTTATGGATTGCATACCAGAGATGATAATACCTAGATCTATCCTTGCTTTTATGCCTAGCTAGGGGCGTTAAACGATAGCGCTTGTTGGGAGGAAACCCAATTTTATTTTTGTTCTTTGATTTTTGGTTCTGTTTAGTAATAAATAATACGTCTAGCCTCTGTTTATATGTGGTTTTATGATTTTAATTAATGTTTGTGCCAAGTAGAACCTTTGGGAAGACTTGGGGAAAGTCTTTGTGATCTTGCTGTAAAAAGCAGAAACTTTAGCGCTCACGAGATTTGCTGCCATTTGTTTACGGGAGAGTTATATTTAGTTAATTCTTTTTGAAGATGATTAATAGATAAAGTCCTCACGTCCAGAAATTTATTTTAGAATTTTTGGGGTTCCAGAAGTATTCGAAACCTACAGATTACTACAGACCGTTCTGTTTTTGACAGATTCTGTTTTTCGTGTGTTGTTTGCTTATTTTGATGAATCTATGGCTAGTAATAGAGTTTATGAACCATAGAGAAGTTGGAATACAGTAGGTTTAACACCAATATAAATAAATAATGAGTTCATTACAGTACCTTGATGTGGTGGTTTGTTTTGTTTTACTAATGGAGCTCATGAGATTTTCTTTTTATGTTTTGTGTTGTGAAGTTTTCAAGTTTTGGGTAAATATTTGATGGATTATGGAACCAGGAGTGGAAAGAGACTAATCTTGGGGATTACCAAGGCACCCCAATGTAAAATCCAAGGACAACCAAAAGCCTAAGCTTGGGGATGCCCCGGAAGGCATCCCCTCTTTCGTCTTCGTCTATCGGTAACTTTACTTGGAGCTATATTTTTATTCACCACATGATATGTGTTTTGCTTGGAGCGTCTTGTATGATTTGAGTCTTTTATTTTTAGTTTACCACAATCATCCTTGCTGTACACACCTTTTTGGAGAGACACACATGAATCGGAATTTATTAGAATACTCTATGTGCTTCACTTATACCTTTTAAGCTAGATAATTTTGCTCTAGTGCTTCGCTTATATCTTTTAGAGCATGGTGGTGATTTTATTTTATAGAAATTATTGATCTATCATGCTTCAATTATATTATTTTGAGAGTCTCGTAGAACAGCATGGTAATTTGCTTTGGTTATGAATTTAGTCCTAATATGATAGGCATCCAAGATCGGTATAATAAATACTTTCATAAAAGGTGCATTGAGTACTAGGAGAAGTTTGATACTTGATAATTGTTTTGAGATATAAAGGTGGTAATATTAGAGTGTGCTAGTTGAGTAGTTGTGAATTTCAGAAATACTTGTGTTGAAGTTCGGAAGTCTCGTAGCATGCACGTATGGTGACCGTTGTGTAACAAATTTGAAACATGAGGTGTTATTTGATTGTCTCCCTTATGAGTGGCGGTCGGGGACGAGCGATGGTATTTTCCTACAAATCTACCCCCTAGGAGCATGCGCGTAATGCTTGGTTTTTGATGACTTGTAGATTTTTGCAATAAGTTTGTGAGTTCTTTATGACTAATGTTGAGTCCATGGATTATACGCACTCTCACCCTTCCATCATTGCTAGCCTCTTCGGTACCGTGCATTGCCCTTTCTCACCTTGAGAGTTGGTGCAAACTTCACCGGTGCATCCAAACCCCATGATATGATACGCTCTGTCACACATAAACCTCCCTATATCTTCCTCAAAACAGCCACCATACCTACCTATTATGGCATTTCCATAACCATTCCGAGATATATTGCCATGCAACTTTCCATCGTTCCATTTATCATGAAACACATCATCATTGTCATATTGCCTTGCATGATCATGTAGTTGACATCGTATTTGTGGAAAATCCACCGTTCATAATTTTTCATACATGTCACTCTTGATTCATTGCCCTTCCCGGTACACCGCCGGAGGCATTCATATAGAGTCATACTTTGTTCTAGTATCGAGTTGTAATCATTAAGTTGTAAATAAATAGAATTCTGATGATCATCATTAATAGAGCATTGTCCCAAATAAAAAAAGAGAAAGGCCAAATAAAAAAAGGAAGGCCCAAAAAATATAAATAAAAAGTGGCAATGCTACTATCCTTTTTTTCCACACTTGTGCTTCAAAGTAGCACCATGATCTTTTTGATAGAGAGTCTCTTGTTTTGTCACTTTCATATACTAGTGGAATTTTTCATTATAGAACTTGGCTTGTATATTCCAACAATGGGCTTCCTCAAATGCCCTAGGTCTTCGTGAGAAAGCAAGTTGGATGCACACCCACTTAGTTTCTTTTATTGAGCTTTCATACATTTATAGCTCTAGTGCATCCATTGCATGGCAATCCCTACTCCTTGCATTGACATCAATTGATGGGCATCTCCCTAGCCCATTGATTAGCTGCGTCGATGTGAGACTTTCTCCTTTTTTGTCTTCTCCACATAACCTCCATCATCATATTCTATTCCACCTATAGTGCTATATCCATGGCTCACGCTCATGTATTGTTTGAAAGTTGAAAAAAGTTTGAGATTACTAAAGTGTGAAACAATCGCTTGGCTTGTCATCAGGGTTGTGCATGATGAGAGAATTCTTGTATGACGAAAGTGGAGCATGACCAAACTATATGATTTTGTAGGGATGAACATTCTATTGCCATGTTATTTTGAGAAGACATAATTGCTTAGTTAGTATGCTTGAAGTATTATTATTTTTATGTCAACATTTAACTTTTGTCTTGAATCTTTCAGATCTGAATATTCATGCCACAATAAAGAGAATTACATTGAGAATTATGTTAGGTAGCATTGCACATCAAAAATTCTGTTTTTATCATTTACCTACTTGAGGACGAGCAGGAATTAAGCTTGGGGATGCTTGATACGTCTCCAATGTATCTGTAATTTTTTATTGTTCCATGCTATTATATTATCTGTTTTGGATGTTAATGGGCTTTATTTTACACTTTTATATTATTTTTGGGACTAACCTACTAACCTAAGGCCCAGTGCAAATTGCTGTTTTTTGCCAATTTCAGTGTTTCGCAGAAAAGAAATATCAAACGGAATCCAAACGGAATGAAACCATCGGGAACGTGATTTTTGGAACAAACGTGATCCAGAGTACTTGGAATGGATGTCAAGAAATGAACGAGAAGTCCACGAGGCAGGAGGGCGCGCCTACCCCCCTGGGCGCGCCGTCCCCCTCATGGGCCCGTCGTGGCTCAACGGACCTACTTCTTCCTCCTATATATACTCTTATGCCCTGAAAACATTGAGGAGCACCATGAAACCCTATTTCCACTGCCGCAACCTTCTGTACCCAAGAAATCCCATCTTGGGGCCTTTTCCGGAGCTCCGCCGGAGGGGGCAACGATCACGGAGGGCCTCTACATCAACTCCATGGTCCTTTTGATGATGTGTCAGTAGTTTACTTCAGACCCTTGGGTCCATAGTTATTAGCTAGATGGCTTCTTCTCTCTCTTTGGATCTCAATACAAAGTTCTCCTCGATCTTCTTGGAGATCTATTTCCTTCAAAAACTGAAGGAAATACTTACGCTACTTTGCTGCATCGCCCTTTCCTCTTCAAGGGAAAACCAATGCAGTGCTCAAGAGGTAGCAAAGGGATCCCACAATGGCCAATTTGAAGGGGGACAACGAGTACAATTTATCCTGCCAAAAGGTGGTCTTCACTTGCCAAAGGCTCTGGAGGTGACACTGTCGTGGGCTCCATGATGACATCTGTCTTGATGTCCTGCTGGTCTTGGTCTCGTTGCACCGATATGAAAACCTTTTCCTGACGCCTCGGGACTCCTCGCCTACGCCTGCCACTTTTGCACCAAAGAGAAAACTGGCACTCTGCGCCCACTGGAGCTCGCCTAGCCTTGGTCGTCATGGCTCACGTCACGGAAACCTCACGAGGTGCCCCTCGCCTTGACCTCTCTGCTCCTTGTGAGCCAGCCTAGTGAGGCTGCCCCTGAGGAGGTCTTGTGTCATCTGCCTCGCGAGGCTTGGCCCCTCGCGAGGGTCTTGAGCGTTGGTTAATGAAGATGGGCCGTACCAGGATGCTGGTGGAGCCACGCCCTAGGCCGCAGGCAGGCAAGTCTGGGTACCCCCGTTCCCATGACGCCGACACTCATGGGTATAGGAAACGTGAGTATCCTCGGATCTGGCATTCGATGAACCTCTAAGGCGAAGACCTCCTCATTTCTTCATCTCTTTCTTGCCCCTGCTGGGACTACTTAAGGGGCGTTGGCTAGGAGAGCCTCAAGCTAAGGAGTCCGGACCTCCTCAGGCGATGGTGCTGGGAACTTGATCTTCTGCACCCTGGCAAGCGATTTCTGAAATAACAAGGCAAGCATTGTCAGTATGGATGAGGAAACTAAGAATAGACACGCAAGAGTAAATTTGCTATTACCTTGCTTGGACCATTCTTGGCCCCTCTTCGTGGTATTCATTCTAGGACGGTTTGAAAAATGACGTCCACATTCCATCTAAGTTAGCGTGGAAATAGTTTCGCACTATTGCCACATCCTTGGGCTTATAAAGGCACATCGGATTTGCCCCGAGTTTGAGGGGAGGATGCGGCGATAGAGCATCACATCAATTACATCCACTAACTTGATGCCCTTGTCCTCCACGGACTTGATCTTCTTCTGGAGTACCTATGCCTCTTCCTAATGGCCCCAATCTAAGCCTTTCTTCAACCAGGAGACTAGTCTCCTCGAAGGCCCGGCCAAGAAGGCTGGAATTCCCACCTAGCCTTTGGTAACCGACTCGGTGATGTAGAACCACTCGTGCTGCCATATCTTGATCGTCCCCATGAAGGTGCCTTATATCCATGTCACCTGTTGGAGCTTGCTGATCATGGACCTGCCACGTTCAGCTAATTATGTGCCGCTGCTCTTCGGCTTGATGCTAAACATTTTTAGCCATAGGCAAAGTGTGGCTCAACGCACAGAAAGGCCTCATAGATGACGATGAACATCGCGACATGAAGAGTGGAGTTCAGGGCTAGATGATGGAAATCTGGATTTTGTGGGTCAAAATGATGGGGGAAGAAAATTTTGGAGGGATTTCATGGTGGGGAATGCTAGATCCACTTGCAACACAACGAATCCATGGATCAAAATCAATAAAACGTCATCCAAACCAACAAATCAAAAAAAATTGGTATGGCTCTTTTTGTGGGGATTTTCGAAATTGGACAAAAACACACAAATTAGGGTGGAAAGTGGGGGTAGGGACTGCAAATTCATGATCAACCATGGCTCATGATACCAAGACGATGTAGGGTAGAACCCTAATGGTTCATCTTTCATGAAATGGAGGGGATTTCGGAAAGAACAAGTTCAACACACGAAGAACACAAGAGAGGAAAACACTCAAATAGACAAGATCCAATCACACATATGCTAAATCCACATACACGAAGAGGGGTACAAGGGTCCAAATTCAACATATGAAGATACAAAGGTAACTAGTCCATCCCAATCCTTGGAAGAGCTGAGGTCTTGAAACTTTGGAGGATCTTCCCTAAAAGGGGTCCTGAATCCACTAAGGGATCTTCTCACATGGAGGCCTTGATATCCATGGGAGTAGGTAGTGGATGAGCAAAGCTCTCTAAAATGAGATCTAACCTTTTCTAACCCTAAAAGAGGGGAGGGCGTCATCTATATATAGTACTAGTACCAGTGGGTGAATGATTACTTACATGTGCAATGTTTTTATTTTCCGCTGCTATACTCTTAAACTTACATGTGTAGGGTGTTTCTTGACTTGTCATAGTTGCTAAAATCTTCCTGCAACAAAAATTAGGAAAAGGTTAGGTTTTATTTGGTTCCTGATGTTGAACGTTTTCAGCCATAGGCCGAAGTGCGGCTCGACGCGCAGAAAATCCTCACAAATGTTGATGAAAATCGCGAGGTGAAGAGTGGAGTTTGGGGCTAGATGATGGAAAGCTAGCCCGTGGTAAAAAAGAATCCCTCGCACAAAGGGGTCTAGGGGGAACCGTAGACCTCGGATGAGGTCGGGAACGAAGATTACCCTCTCCCCTTCTTGGGAGTGGGGACGTGCTGGTTGGGCTCTAGAGCCCGGCAGGCAGCATTGGCAGGGATGTACCCTGCGGTCCGGAGCTCCTGGATGGTGGCCTCCGTGATGGAGGAGACCACCGACTTTACTTTCAAGGTGGCGCCCGCCATCGCTGGTGGGTGATAAGTCTCCGTTGTATCTATAATGTTCTATTGTTTCATGCCAATATTATACAACTTTCATATACTTTTGGCAACATTTTGTATTATTTTTGTGACTAACATATTGATCCAGTGCCTAGTGTCAATTCCTGTTTGTTGCATGTTTTTGTTCCTAAGAATATCCATATCAAACGAAGTCCAAACATGATAAAAATTTATAGAGATTTATTTAGAAATATATGTGATTTTTGGGAAAAAATAATCAAAGTGAGACGAAGCTCGAGGGGGGCACAAGCTCAGATGGCGGATCCCTACCCTAGGTGCGCCGGGATGGATTTTGGATCCCATGTAAGGTGATTGGTGCCCTTCTTTGGCTGCAAGAAAGCAAACATCCAAAAAAATCATCTCAAAACTTCATCCCAGTCGGAGTTACGGATCTCCGGGAATTTAAGAAATGATGGAAGGCCAGAATACATGAACGTGAGACAGAAGAGAACAAAGAGAGAGATCCAATCTCAGAGGAGCTCCTGCCCCTCCGCCGCTATGGAGGCCATGGACCAGAGGGTAAACCCTCCTACCATCTAGGGGGTAGGCCAAGGAAGAATAAGAAGGAGGGGGCTCTCTCTCCCTCTCTTCCGGTGGCGCTGGAACGCCACTGGGGCAACCATCGTGATGGCGATCTACACCAACAACTTCACCACCGTCATCACCAACTCTCTCCCCCTCTATGCAGTGGTGTAACACCTATTCTCCCTGCTGTAATCTCTACTTAAACATGGTGCTTAATGCTACATATTATTATCGAATGATGTCTTTCCATCCTATGATGTTTGAGTAGATTCATTTTGTCCTATGGGTTAATTGGTGATCATGATTCGTTTGAGTTGTATGGTTTATTTTGGTGTTGTCCTATGGTACCCTCCATGTCGCGCAAGTGAGGGATTCTTGCTGTAGGGTGTTGCAATACGTTCCTGATTCGCTTATGGTGGGTGGCATGAGTGTCGGAAATGCATACCCGAGTAAGGGGGTTGTTGTGTATGGGAGTAAAGAGGACTTGATACCAAATGCATTGGTAAGGTTCTACCCTAATGATCTTTGGTAGTTGCGGATTCTTGCTAGAGTTCCAATCATATGTGCATATGAGCCAAATATGGAAAGTATGTTAGCTCATGCCTCTCCCTCATATAAAATTGTAATAATGATTGTCGGTCTAATTATAGACTGCCTAGGGACAAATCCTTCTCTTGGGCTACAAAAATCTTTCTACTAAACAACTAACTTTTATTATCTTGCAAATTACTCGTAGTTTTATTCTCGCTAAGTACATCTAGTTTTATCCTTGCAAACTTATCCCTACACCTAAAAAATAGTTGCATGCTTGTTCTAGGTAAATCGAACATTAAGTGTGCGAAGAGTTGTATCGGTGGTCGATAGAAATTGAAGTGAATATAAATCCTACCTTTAGCTCCTCATTTGGTTTGACACTCTTATTTATCAAAAAAGCTACAATCGACCCCCTATACTTGTGGGTTATCAAGACCTTTTTCTGGCGTTGTTGCCAGGGAGCAATAGTGTGGGGCGAATATTCTTGTTTGTGCTTGTTTGCTTTATCTCTAAGTAGATTTTATTTTCTGTCACTAATTAGATCTTATTTTCTGTTCTATGTTATTTTATATCTTTAGTTGTGGATATGGAACATGAAATTCCAAAAAATAGTTGTACTTTCTACTCACGCGGATGGGGAACCTCCTAAAACCCTCGATGCTTGTTATGTGGAAAATATTAAACACTACTTTGATAATCCTAAGAAAATCCCATTCAACTTGATAATGTGAGACACATTGGATCAACGTGAATACTTTAGGGATTATCGCTTGACTCAAAAAGGGAAACACTTATGGGATCAAATTGATTATTTGCAATGGGACGCTTGAAGTTTTTGCTTGAGATATGGTTACACTTGTTTCTCTAGGATGAAGGCTCCGCACCTTCCTTTTTCATGTGAATTTAATGATAATGAAACATTGGCTTCTTATGGTAATGGTATATATGATTACAATGATGTGGAACAAATAGAAGAATTTGTTGCTTTTATGGGTGCTTATGAAATTGAATATTTGTTTGAAAAGTATGGAGATTGTGATGATGTTGTTTACAGATCTGGAAATTATGCTATACTTAAATATTACTATGAGAATTATAAATACAATGTCGATATTGATGAATTTATTGATAAATTCTCCACTGTCCAAGAAGAGATTAATATTTTGCAGGATTCTATCGAAGAAGAAATTGATGAAACTGTGAGCTCATTAGATGAATATTATGACAAGGAGAGCGAAGAACAAATGGAGGAAGAGTGAATTAGCTACCCGTGCCCATCTTCTGATAAGAGTAACTCTTTAACTCATATAATGTTTTATTTCCCATCGTGCTTACCGAAGGATGAATGCTCTGATGATTTCTATGATCCTGTTGATTCATTTGAAATGTTCCTTTTTTGACGAACTTGATGCTTGCTATGCTTGTGGCTATGATGCCAATATGAATTATGCTTATGGAGATGAACTTGCTATAGTTCCTTATGTTAAGAATCAAATTGTTGCTATTGCACCCACACATGATAGTCCTATTATCTTTTTGAATTCTCCCAACTACACTATATTGGAGAAGTCTGCGCTTATTAAGGATTACATTCGTGCGCTGCGTTTTACTATTACACATGATGATTTTGATGGATATAGTATACATGTGCTTGCTGCTCCTACTTGCAATTATTATGAGAGACGAACTACATCTCGACCTCCCTATGTTTCCAATACGATAAAATTGCAAGAAACTGTTTATACAATGCATTGGCCTTTACTTGATGTGCATGAATTGTTCTTTTATGACATGCCGATGCATAGGAAGAGAGCTAGACTTCGTCATTGCATGATATATGTTGTTTTGTGCTCACTACTAATAATATACCCTAGGATCCAGGTGGATCAATTACTTGAGCACTTTATGCCTAGCTTAATGGCTTTAAAGAAAGCATTGCCAGAGAGACAACCTGGAAGTTTTAGAGAGTCATTTATTTCTGTTGTGTGCTTTCAAAAAGTTTAAAAACAAAAAATATAGAGTGGAACCTAAAACTTTTTTCAAAAAGAAGAGTGAAAGTGAGAAAGACGAGCACCGTTGAAGTGGGAGAATGCCTTGAACTTCGTTCATGCCCATGGAAACTTTGCGAATCTTGAATTTTCGAAACTTTTCAACAAAACTAATTATCCCCTTGTACAAATCCATTGTATTACAAAAATAATGTGCCAAGATTTGCCTTTATGATGTTTAAACACTGGTACAACGAGGTGGTATACAAACGGTTTTTAACCCCTTTCCGTGATGACATTTTAAACCATCGCCTAGTGAGTGCGGGCGATAGGGGGTCCTTCCCACATGACCTAGAAACCGTCGAGGATAGGCCCTTCGGTCACACACGCTGCCCAAAATGAGCTCGTGTGCGATCAGGCTAGTCATCGCATACAATTATATAGGCGCAATCGTTTCTGGTCATAGGTACATCACACATAGTGATTCCTAGAGAAACGTTTCCCTTTGTATGCACAACCCACATAGTCAATCCACGAGAAACGTTTTCGTTCATCTGCATATCCCACACAGTGTATCCCAAAGAAATGTTTCCGTTCGTCTGCACATCCCACACAGTGGATCCAAGACGAACATTTCCGTTCATATATACACCCCACACAGTTTTATGTATAGCCTCATGTGTGATAGGTGTAACGATCACACACGCTCTGCCTCCGTTAACTGTTTGCTTTATTCAACTATAACACACACGATTTTATGAAGAAAACGGTATGGCATTGGCCTATCCATCACAATCGCTTTTACTACTAGAACCGTTTGCAAAGTTCCATGACCAATTTAGCAGGTTCATAGTTTACAATTAATTATTCCAATAATACGCAAATTCACATTTCATATCGAACAGTTGTTTGCCAATTTCATATCAAGCACATAATATATTTTAACATCACAGTACGATAGCCTCCTGAAAACAGCACGTCACAACATATAGCTAGTTCACCTTCATAAGAACAATATATTCATTTCCCTAATCGACTGATGCATGATCAACCAGGTTTGTCTTCTCCACCTCTACTTTCAGTTCAGGAAGAACCTGTTTTGCACTCACCAACTGGGAAAGTGCCTCCTCCTTCGCCAACACCATCTTTGCAAAGTCTAATTTAAAAAATCTGAGCTCATTCTCCATCTTCCTCTTTTTCACGCATCATAAAAAATTCTTCAGTGTTGACAACACTTTCTCTAAGCCTATATCTATTCTCATCCTCATAAATGCTCCAAAGCTTTGCTAGGCACATCTTCAAAGACTGTGGCAACTCTTGATCAACCCACTAAAGGTAAGAACACTTCCGCTCATCCTATAATATTTAAAACTAAATTAGTAACTATTGTAGGGAAAATGGGTTTCTAGCAACATAGAAAATCACCAAATACATATTTTGAAAAACTGAAGAAACTGGTTAATTATGACATGTCTTCTAAAAAGATCAATGTGCAAATGAATTAATTGCAACTAAGACAACAACCAAATTCAGAAACATCAGAAGCTATAATTAAATACAACAATGCTACAACTTCTTAGTCATGTACTATAAATAACAAATTGAACATTTTATGAAGAAGCTAAATATAACTGCAACAACATAGCAATGGAGTTTGGATGACATCAAATTGATACTAATAGGTGTGTACATGCACAAATTTAGTAACATAGAACTAATGGCAGTAAGGTCGTCAACTATGTATGGAAAAACCGACGTCAAGACAACTATTGCTACATTTGGCACCGGTGACCTGCACTGACCAGCCGATGCAGAGGAAAAAATCAGGGAACCGGACTCCGAAGCACCGAGTTGCTTCGATGCCCCGTTCCTTCATGCCATAAAGTTTTAGTATTTTACTGCTTGGCTGCTCGGATGTGTGGACCAAAGTTGGCTGCACAAACTGCTAAAGCGGTTGTCAGTGTCAAAACCGGCGGATCTCGGGTAGGGGGCCCGAACTATGCGTCTAGGATCGATGGTAACGGGAGACAGGGGACACGTTCTTTACCCAGGTTCGGGCCTTCTCTATGGAGGTAATACCCTACGTCCTACTTGATTGATATTGATGAATATGAGTGTTACAAGAGTTGATCTACCACGAGATCATAATAGCTAAACCCTAGACGTCTAGCCTGTATGACTATAGTAATGAACGTATCCTTTCCGGACTAACCCCTTTGGTTTATATAGACACCGAATGGATCTAGGGTTTACATAGAGTCGATTACATAAGAAGGAATCTTCATAGTCGGTTACCAAGCTTGCCTTCCACGCCAAGGAGAGTCCAATCCGGACATGGTTACCGTCTTCGGCCTTCATGTCTTCACAGCCCATCAGTCTGACCCATGGATAACAAGCCGGACGCCCGAGGACCCCTTAGTCCAGGACTCCCTCTGTAGCCCCTGAACCTGGCTTCAATGACGAGGATTCCGGCGCGTAGAATGTCTTCGGCATTGCAAGGCGGGTTCCCTTCTATGCGAAATTCAAGATAGTCTTCAGATGCGATAATAGTATCCGAACCTGTCACACACACCATACATAACCGTAGAGAGAATATATTTTCACACGAGTCTAATCCGCTGACAGTTTTTACAATATGACATCACGTCTGCCCGGTCATAATTTCGAACCGTTTTTCGTCTGCCGCTCCACATTTCGAGACGTAGCTGCTATTCGCACGTCTTGTCGAAGCAGAGATCGTGCCCCCTTATTACGGGATTCTCATCAATACGGGCGTGGGTGACCCAACTGTGCCGTTTGCATGGCCCTTGGGAATAGGCGAGTTTAAGGCGAGTGGGGAGACGCTTGATATCTGTGGGCTTTATAAGGGGATAAGGATTGCCTTCCTTCACCCACACCTCAGCTCCTCCTCAGTCCTTCCATCCCTGAGCTCTAGCGCCCAAGCTTTCAGCTTTTCCCTCGACCAAGAAAGCACTCCAAAGATGTCCGGATCCGGAGCTGGGAGTAAGTGGATGTCCTCCTCTGTCTAGAAGAAGGATATCAAGGCGCTCCGGGAGGCCGGATATCTGACCAAGGAGATCGCTCACCGACTCCCAGCCACGGGAAAAATCATCCCTACTCCAGAGCCCCACGAGAGGGTTGTGTTTCTCACACATTTCATCCGTGGGCTAGGTTTCTCTCTTCACCCCTTCGTCCGTGGAATGATGTTTTACTATGGGCTAGACTTTCATGACCTAGCCCCCAACTTCGTCCTCAATATCACAGCATTCATTGTCGTGTGCGAAGCTTTTCTCCGCATCCCGCCTCACTTCGGCCTATGGCTGTAGACCTTCAATGTGAAGCCGAAGGTGGTGAGCGGCCAACAAGCAGAGTGTGGAGGCGCCATGGTGGGCAAGATGCCCAGTGTTACCTGGCCCGAAGGCTCGTTCGCGGAGATAGTGAAAGGGTGGAAATCGGGGTGGTTCTATATCACCGAGCCACGCGACGCCAGCTGGGTGGCGGCCCCTGAATTCAGATCTGGATTCCCAATGCGGCTCACCTCCTGGCAAGAGAGGGGCCTAACCTGGGGTCCCTCGGACGACGTGACTGGGCTCCAGACGTGTGTCTAGAACATGATAGATAGGAAGATCAAAATCATCAACGTGGTCCAGGTCATGCTCATTCGTCGGGTCCTTCCATGCCAACGCCGGACTTGCTATCTGTGGGAGTATGATCCGGCCCCGCACCAAACGCTTCTAGAGCTCTTCGGCACGACGCATGAAGAAATCTGGAAAGTGCTGTTCAAGGCCGGCGAGACGCCACCGCCCATGATCGAAGATCACGGGCTTAGCTTAAAACGCCAGGCTAACCCGGTAAGTTCATTTAATGTTTTCAAGGCGTACCCTTTACTAGCATATTTTGAGAAAAATCCTAAGCTTTCCTATCCATGTTTTCAAGCTGGATCAAGATAGCGGAGGGGATTAATTGTCCGGCTCCGCTGCCCGAAGAATAAGAATTCTCATTACTGAGGAAAATGCTTTCCAGCACCTTATGAGGTGCTAGAGAAGACGGCCAAGAAAGTGGCCAAAGGGGCCAAGAAGGGCCCTCGCCAAAAAGGCGCTCCGGACGTGATGTCCGAAGACGAGACTTCCTCTTCGTCCGCTGATGATGACGATGAATAGGAAGAAGACAACGACTCCCCACCTGAGGTGGGGAGGAAGAAGAGAGCGACCCCCATAGATCCGGAGGCGAAAGCGCCTAAGAGGGTTAGAGGCTCCCATGTGGATAACTCCGTGTAGGATGTTGACAGCCGTCCGGAGCGACCTCGCCGGACCAAGCCTCTGGCCGCCTCGTAAGTACAAGGATCCGAAAACGTCTGGACTTCCCGGTTTGTAATATTGATATACCTTAAACCTTGTTATTGCAGTCCAGCATGTGATGGCTCCCCGCGATCCTCGTCAGAGGGATCGCTAGACTTAAAGGAGATGGCTAGCATGTCTCCGCCACCTGCTCATTCCGTCTCTCCCAAGGGTGACGACGAGATGGTGTTGCAAAAGACCTTCCCCGACCGGGGGGGTTCCGGAGATCGTCGGGGTGGCACCCCGGGATGATTCCTCAATTGTCGGACGCATGGGGGAAAAAGCCCCTATGGGGACTGGTGACGGGGGCCGAGTTCCCTTTGGAGCTGAGCCGGATACCATTCCGGAGATCTATGCGGCTCCGGAGTCCAGCGAATGGCATGCCCAAAAATGGGGGATTGTGCCTGTTCCGCCGGTGACCTCTATCCAACTAGAGGCACCGGATAACCTAATGGAGGCGCTACGGGGCGCCTCTATTGTGGATGAACACCGTGCCCTTATGGGCACGGTAATAGAGAAGGTCCAGTTCATAAAAAGCGGACTGACCGAAGCTTGCACTAGCCTTCTATCAGGCTTTGAGGTAAGTAATGCGTTTGTATTAAGAATATCACAGTGTAGACAGTAGCCCCTGATGCTCTATTTGGTGTTCGAAAAGAAAAAGACGAACAGAGGATCGAGAAGAAATATCACAGGAGTCTAACATAAGTTGTCTGTGTGAATAAGCAGGTATCGCTGCAGGCTGCCACCGCTCATGCTACAGAGGTCTCTGGACTGAAGTGGAAACTCGAGCGGGCCGAGGAAGAGCTGGAGGATAGCCAAGGTAAGTAGTGACCTGCTGGTATCTTTTAAGAAAAAATTAATAGTCCGTCCAGACTGAGTTGTCATGAACTTTATTAGGGGCCACGACCGAGGTGGCAGCCCTCAAGAAGGCGTTGGCCGAGGTCGAGGACAAAGCGGCCAAGGAACGTGCTGCGCGCGAGAAGCACGAGGCCCAGGTTGGCGAGGTGCAGCAATAGCTCCAGGACACGATCGAGAGATTTGAGTCCTTGGAGCACGATTGTAAGGTGCAAGAGTCTGAACTGGCGAAGGCCCGTCGGAGCGCACAGGATGCACGAGCCGAAGCCTAGAATGCCCTTTAGGAAATTCAGGCGGCCAAGGAGATTGCGGCGGGTAATTCTTTCACCATGCAAAGCAAGTATATAGAAGAAACGTTCCTTGTACTTATCCGAATTTGGGTTTTCCACGGCCGTTTACAGATCTACCGCGCAGTATAAATAATGTTGTCGAGCATTATAGAGCCGAAGAAGGGATGTCTATGGAGAAGCTATTCTGGTCCCAATATCTTGGACCCGAATATCCGTTGTCCTTCAGCGACCAGCTAAAGAAGTTGGTCGAGCTACACAGGTCGGCAGAGCTAGCCATGAACGACCTAATAGTCTGGCTGTGGCCTGCGGAGTCTATACCTAGCAGTTGTTTCGGACTTGTTAAGCGGCTTGCAAGTGCCTGTCCGCAGCTCGAAGCCTTGAAGCGGTCGGTCTGTATTGAAGGTGCGCGTATGGCCTTTGCCCGCGTCAAGACGCATTGGGCAAAGCTGGATGCCAAGAAGCTGATGACCGAGGGGCCGCCGGAGGGCACGGAGCATCGTCGACCCGAGCTCTATTTTGATGGCGTCCTGGAGGGCAAGGAGCAATGTTTGAAGGATATCATATTCCCATGAGAACATTTGTATTATCATGTCCTCTAATATGGAACAATGATGTTATGTATTATAATGCGTGTGATTTTCATTTTACCTCCTATGCGGCCATTTATGAAATCTGAGGGTTGACTAGTCGTCGGCTTCTGCCCCCACGTAGGTAGTACGAGGGTGTTCGGGATAAATCTAAACAGTATTTACTCCATCTTCTGGTCCTTAAAGGAGGTTTTTAGCGCAACGAACAAGGCAATCAGACTATGCGGCCTTTACCGCCCTCACTTAGCCATAGGAGTTTGACAATTAAGAAAGTTGGCGAAGCCCCTGGTATTCGGAAGGCCGAACTAGGGGCATTATGCATGCCTAATCGAAGGGACCGATTCTTCGCAAGAAGCGGGAAAAATCTCTAACGATTTGGAACCTCTCGAATAGCTGACCGGCTCTCGCCGCATCATGACAGTCAGTTTTCGGCTTTCTCTACTGAGGTGCTCGTCCGGAAGAACCGGGACACATTCGCAGTAGTTCTCCCTTTACTACCCTAGCCGATATAGCGGAATGTAAGGTAGTAAGCACAGGAGGCAGGCAACCCAACTATTGACCAAAGACATGATTCGGAGCCGATGCATATAATGTTATAAGTTCGGGGTGCCGAACTATACTGAAAAAGTGTTCGGACATTTATTGCCGTAATGCGGGGTGTAATGAAGCCCCTGGCGTAGTAATACGTACCATGGTGTACGTGTGCAATAAGTAATATATACAAAGGTGAGAAAACAGGAAAATTAAGTAATAAGCTGACGCCACCATTCATTCACCATTGTGATGTAATTGGTACGTCGAGGCATACTTTGTGCTAATAATGCGAGAAGCAAGTAAAGCTATTGAACATGCCGTAACCAAGGGCGAGCTGTGTGCGGGTATGTAAAACAAGTATGGCGATCGTTAATAGAGACCACCTGGGGATTCCCTTGTATGCCAGAGCTCCTTGCCTCCTTGGTGTATTCTGCAAACGGGTCGTCCACATAGACCTCGAAAAGAGAGAAAAAAACCTTTAATAAAAAGAAAAAATAAAGGCGTGCGAATACCAGGGTCGGTCAAACTTCACTGTGGATCGCGAGCGAGTTATGCCTCTGTTGCTACCCATGGGGTTTTGAGCGTGTAGTTAGGTACGCTTGGTACGAATTCCCTTTCCTCATCGGGGCTGGGACGGAGGCCGAATTTACGAACCAAGCTGCCTGTTGTAGTGTAGTCCGAACCTTGTTAACGATGTCCAGGGGCTCAGCGGCCGGATTATGGTGCCGCTTGAGAAGGCCGCTCTGTACTTCTGCTGCTAGGGTGGCGGTATGCTCCTCTGTACGGAGGGAACTTTCCGTGTTTCCATTTACTGTAATGATGCCGTGTGGACCGAGCATCTTGAGCTTGAGATAAGTATAATGTGGCACCGCGTTGAATTTAGCGAATGTGGTTCGTCCGAGCAGTGCGTGGTAGCCGCTGCGGAAGGGGACAATATCGAAAATTAGCTCTTCGCTTCGGAAGTTATCCGGGGAACCAAAGACCACCTCCAGCATGATCGAGCCCGTACAATGGGCCTCTACGCCTGGTATAACTCCTTTAAAGGTAGTTATCGTGGGCTTGATTCGTGAGGGATTAATGCCCATTTTGCGTATTGTATCCTAATAAAGCAGGTTGAGGCTGCTACCATCGTCCATTAGGACTTGTGTCATGTGAAATTCATCGATGATTGGGTCGAGTACCAATGCGGCCGAACCGCCATGACGGATGCTAGTTGGATGATCATGACGATCAAAGGTGATGGGGAATGACGACCATGGGTTGAACTTTGGGGCTTCTGTCTCTACCCCACAAATGTCCCTAAGTGCGCGCTTGCGCTCCCTTTTGGGGATGTGTGTAGCATATATCATGTTCAATGTTTTTACTTGAGGCGGGAATTTCTTCTGCCCCCCAGTGTTCGGCTGCCGGGGCTCCTCGTCTTCGTCCTCGTTCTGTGATTCCCCTTCCTTGTTTCTGCTATTTACCTTGCTAGCTTGCTTAAAGACCCGGCAACCTCTATTAGTTCTGTTGGCCGGCTTGTCTGGGGTGCCATGTATCTGGCAAGGATGATCGAGTATGCGGTCCAAACTGGATGGTCCTCTGCCGTTCCTTTATAGGGCTTTTTTCATTGGCCGGACTTGGAGCCACTGAATCCGGCATGAACTGTAGTGTCATAGGTGTTATCGCCATTGCTTCGGTGTTTGTGTCTGTTGTGCTGTAGCTTGCTGGTGCTGTCTTTGGCCTCAGAGGGGCCTACTTCATTGGCCGTGTTTGTACTGTGAGCCAGCCAACTATCCTCTCGCGCGCAAAAGCGGGTCATAAGTGTCATGAGGGCTGCCATGGACCTCACCTTTTCTTGGTCGAGGTGGCGGGCGAGCCATCCTTCACAGATGCTGTGTTTAAAGGCTGCTAGGGCTTCGGCATCCGGACAATCAACGATCTGGTTCTTTTGGTTTAGGAACCTAGTCTAGAATTTTTTGGCTGATTCTCGAGGTTGTTGAACTATATGGCTTAAGTCATCGGCATCGGGTGGCCGGACATATGTACCTTGGAAGTTGTCAAGGATGGCCTCTTCCAAGTCCTCCCAGCTGCCGATGGAATTCTCGGGAAGGCTGTTTAGCCAGTGTCGAGCTGGCCCTTTGAGTTTTAGTGGGAGGTATTTGATGGCGTGGAGGTCGTCTCCACAGGCCATGTGCATGTGGAGAATAAAGTCCTCAATCCATACTGCGGGATCGGTTGTTCCGTCGTATGATTCAATATTGACGGGCTTGAACCCCTCAGGGAATTCGTGATCTAGAACCTCATCTGTGAAGCAGAGAGGGTGTGCGGCGCCTCTATATCGAGCCACGTCATAGCGCACCTCTGATGAAGTCCGTCTGCGGTTATCGGCCCGGGTGTGACTAGGTTTGTCACGTCCGAATAGGTAGCCGTCATCCCGAGTCGTGGAGCATCCTCGCGATCTGTAGATTGATCTGGTATGTCCTGCTCTATTATCCAGCTCCTGCCGAAGGTCATATGTATGGTCCCTAGTTGTCATGTCCCTATTTTTGCGAGGCGTTGGGGCGGGCTGTTGTTCGTCCTGAGTTACCGTTTTATCCCGACAGCGGGGTGGTCGGTCCGCCGCACTATCCCGACCACGTGGTGGTCGGTCCGCATTGCGTGAGGGAGGTATGGGATCTGGTGCCTCCTCATCAAACTGGGGTAGCAGTTTGCGTTTTGGATAACTCTTGGCTGGGCACTCGAGGCCGTATTCTTCGGCTGCCAGGACATCAGTCCACCTGTCAATGAGCAGGTCTTGATCAGCCTGGAGCTGCTGCTGCTTCTTCTTCAGGCTTCTGGCAGTGGCTATTAGCTGCGCACTTTCGCTGCCGAGGCTCTCCTCATCTTCGGAGATTGGACGATAACTATCATCATCCGAGTCATTGGGCATGGCCTGTTTATCACGGTCATCTTGCCCATTGTCTTGTTCCTCCTGTTCGGATACAGCCCCGACAGGGTCTTCATTGTTCTCGGCGTCGCCTGGAGTACTATTTTCTCCGGTGCCAGTGTAGTCATCATTTGAGTGATGAGGCTTAGAGAGGCGTTTAGGGCGCCGACGCTTGGACTGTGTCCTCAGGAGGTTTATTCGCAACTGGATCTCCTTTGTCATCGTCGCTAGCTTTTTTAGGTGTGTCGACCATGTACACATCGTACGAAGAGGTGGCCGTCCAACGTTCAGTGAACGGTGGGTCTTGGTCTTGCTCCATGTCGGCATCGTCGTCCATACCGTCGATGTCTTCGGAGCCATAATCAAGCACGTCGGTTAAGTCATCGACAGTGGCTATGAAGTGGGTGGTGGGTGGGAAGCGAAATTCTCCCTTTTCAGCCTCCAGCTCGAACCGGACATGGTTCGGCCGTGAGTCCTTATCTAAGGAGAAGTTCTTTAAAGAGTTTAGCACATCACCAAAAGGTGAGTGTTGGAAGATGTCTGCGGCGCTAAATTCGAAAATCGATAACCGATCTAGCTCGGTGTCCGCAGGCGTACCCGGTCTGGGACTTGTAGCCGGAGATGCGTCCGGAGTTCCATTGATGCAAATATTGCGGGGTGCCGAGTCCATGTGCGGCTCCAACGCCGCGGACTCTGTGGCCTCGGATGGCACAATATGCTCCGGTTCTAAGGCTGTTGCAGCAACAGGGACCATCTCCTGGATGTGATCCGATGACAGATTTAAGTCATGTTCATCGGGGCAAGGGGGAGCGATCGCTGCAGTCTCAAATCCATTGAAGATCAAGTCTCCACGGATATCCGCGACGTAGTTCAAGCTTTCAAATCTTACCTAGTGGCCAGGGGCGCAGCTATCGATCTGCTCCAGATGTCCAAGCGAGTCAGCACGCAGTATGAAGCCGCCGAACACGAAAATCTGTCCGGGTGGAAGGTTTCTCCTTGGATAGCGTCATTATAGATGATTGAAGGGGCCATCGAACCTTTCGTTGATGGCATAGCGGAACTCTCAATGAAAGCACCAATGTCGGTGTCAAAACCGGCGGATCTCGGGTAGGGGGCCCCGAACTGTGCGTCTAGGATCGATGGTAACAGGAGACAGGGACACGATGTTTACCCAGGTTCGGGCCCTCTCTATGGAGGTAATACCCTACGTCCTGCTTGATTGATACTGATGAATATGAGTGTTACAAGAGTTGATCTACCACAAGATCGTAATGGTTAACCCTAGACATCTAGCCTGTATGACTATAGTAATGAACGTATCCTTTCCGGACTAACCCCTTCAATTTATATAGACACCGAATGGATCTAGGGTTTACATAGAGTCGATTACATAAGAAGGAATCGTCATAGTCGGTTGCCAAGCTTGCCTTCCACGCCAAGGAGAGTCCAATTCGGACATGGTTACAGTCTTCGGCCTTCATGTCTTCACAGCCCATCAGTCTGACCCATGGATAATAGGCCGGACGGCCGAGGACCCCTTAGTCCAGGACTCCCTCAGCAGTGCCAAATAATTTTCTAATGGCACCGCCTATGATATGGAAACATTTTTAGATACTAGGTAGAGACGGTGACACTATCTTAATCACATCCAGAATAACATAGCACAGTGACAGTGTATGAATCGCATCTAACAAATTATTTGTAACAATGAAAGTGGGGCTAACCTTCTCTGCACAAGCCAGAAACTTCCTCCCATTGTCCAGATATTCAAATGCGACTAACTTCACGCATGGATATTGATGGTGACAACGAGCAGGCAGATCTTCAGCCACCATGCTCCATTCGTTGCAACTGATGGTCATAGGGAGCTACAAGAGGAACAAATGACTCAAATCGACGACCGGGTTAAAATCCTTCATTCCAAATCATAACCCGAGAGAGAGAAGAGAGGTATACCCGGGTGGTGAAAGAGTCATCGTTAGAGGAGGAACCGTTGGAGAGGTCATTCAAGAAAACCAAGGCGGCCACGGCGGTCGGATGCGAGACGGCGAGAGCGAGGAAACAAGCGAGGAAACAGCTATATCATGGGAAGGAAGGAAGGAGGAAGCAGGGGAAATGTGACTTGTGGACAAGGAGAAAAGGGGGCGGGGAGGGGGAGTTAGATATTTCGGCGGTGAGCCAAAAATTTCGAAAGGTGGAGGGAAACTTTGCACGCGGTGCTGCCAGACACCATTCACTTTGAACGAATGTGTGCATCACAAATGATTCTTCTACTTTATGCGCAATGAGTTTGATCATTCAAATTTTTGCGGAAATTTCCCTAGGTACTGCCCTCATCCACGTCATTGCATAATTTAACATTGCTTGCTAATTTGGGCACACAAAAGTGCCTACAACACACAGACCACACTTACTGAATAGGGTAATTTAGTAAGTAAACAGAGCCAGTTCACATAAACATTGCTCTAACAAAACACCATTGTTATAAATAAAGGCTAAGTACGCATAATTTTAGTAAAGCCACCGTCGCGCCGCCCTAAGGCTCGCCGGTGTAAGATGAGACGTCGATGACTTGTCCTGGTAACATGCCGCCGTTGGTGGACTCCGCGTCCCCCCAGGCTGAAGTCGACCGTGTGGACGTCCTCGTCCTCGTCCTTGGCGCCCCCCTCAATGATGTAGCACTCATAGTAGTTGATGCGCCAGAGCTCACGTTGGTACTCCAGTGCCGATTCCTTGATGGAGAGGCTCTTCTCCGCCTCGTCCTCATCCACGCGCAACTCCTCTTCCCGGCGCTCCTCGATCTCCGCCGCCTCATGCATCTCCAGCTCCCGCTCGGCGATCTCATGAGGAAGAAGGTGCTCCATGTCCTCCGCAGCCTTTTCGGACATGGGTTGCTTGCTAGATTCCGAGGTGGCCAGGAATATCTTGACGTGTGGGTCCTCGATCTTGGCGTGGATGGCCTCGACCCAAGCTAGGGTGACATCGGCGGCACATACGGCAACTTCAGCGCTCTTGACATTTGTAGCCGCCATCAGAGCAGCTGTTACAGTCGCCTCGGCTACTGAAGCTTCCCTGTCGGCTGCCGCATACGCCCTGTCGGTGGATGCGGCCGTGCCCAATGCGGATGCGGCCACGCTCTCGGCGCAGGCGGCAGTGCTCGAGGAGGACGCGGCCACCGTACGGGCCCTCATGAGGCATTTCCACGGCACCATTCTTTGCAAGAAGGGGTTGCGGGAATGGGGATGATGGATTCGTGGATTCGGGGGTGACCGGCACTACAGCAGACGAAGCCGGTGAAGCTTATGGACGAAGACTTAAATAGACCCATGAATTTTCAACGCAAACGGTTCCTACAACAAACTGTGTGTGATGTTCTTGCTATTTTGTATTAGCTGTCAAAGACGAATTTGGAGTACAGTGGCAAAGAATGGTGTTTCAAATGCACAAGAAAATTTGGACTACTAATACAACTGTCATGTCAAAATCTGGAAATTTTCAGGGGTCATTTGACCTTTTTAAGACATTTAAGTGATTGTTTAGCCATTTAATTACTGTAATTCAAATTAGAACTACATGTACATGCAACAACTAAGCTTAACGGTTTGAAAATTCATATTTGTATACTTGTGTGCAAGTTAATTCCATGTGCAGTAAATTGGACATAATTTTCAAGCATATTGGTGTCGCGGTTTGGACACAAAGCATGGAGTGCCATGGCATTTAAATTCCAAAAAATTAAAAAATGATTAGAAATACATGAAACCTTGCTTGACATAATGGTCTGGTAAAAAATTGTCCTATTTGATGAAAGTTTGGACACACACCCCTCATAAACCGGAGCAACTCACTAGAAGGCTCGTGGTTCCGAGAGGGCACAATGCATGTTTTATGACGAACCACGTTAGCTTCCTCTTATGGCCTTTAAAACTTTTCTGTAGTTAACATGCACTAATAGAACTTTTATTTCAAAATTTGCAAATTTTTAGGGGTCATCTGACCTTTTTAAGACATTCAAGTGATTTTCTAGCCATTTAGTGATCATAATTCAAATTTGAACTACATGTACATGTAGTAGCTAACCATAACGGTTTGAAAAATCATATTTGTGTACTTGTGTATGAGTTAATTCCATGTGCAGTAAATTGGACATAATTTGCAAACATATTGGTGTCTCGACTTGGACGCAAAGCATCGAGTGCCATGGAATCTAAATTCCAAAAAATTCAAAAATGATCAGAAATACATGAATCCTTGCTTGACATAATGACATGGAACCAAGATGGTGTGGTAAAAAAATTGGCATGTTTGATGAAAGTTTGGACACACACCCCTCACAAACCAGAGCAACTCACTAGAAGGCTCGTGGTTCCGAGAGGGCACAATGCATGTTTGATGACGAATCATTGATAGCTTCCTCTTATGGCCTTCAAAATTTTCATGTAGTTAATGTGCACTGATACAACTTTCATGTCAGAATTTGTAAAATTCAAGGGGTCATTTGAACTTTTTAAGTCATTTAAGTGATTTTCTATCCGTTTAATGACCATAATTCAAATTTGAACTACATGTACATGTAATAGCTAACCATAACGGTTCGAAAAATCATATTTGTGTACTTGTGTGCGACGTAATTTCATGTGCAGTAAATTGGAAGGAGTTTTCAAAGATATTGGTGTCGCGGCTTGCACACAAAGCATGGAGTGCCACTACTGCAAGATGCTGCTAACGCGACACTACGATCAGAGATCCTTCGAGAAACTGTGTGCGATGCAATAATCACAAACAATGGTGTATGAAAACCATCAAAAAGGTGAAACGTTTGCGATGGAGGATGCATCAAACAAGGTTCAGAGTTTAGTTGTGTTTGCGATGAAGGGCATACGGTTCAGTTCAATTAACTATTTGCGATGAGGAGGAACAAAAGAAATGGGCAGCCAGATGAAGGCATGTGCGATACACAGCATACGGTTCACTCGGATGTACTGTTTGTGATTAGGCAACACAAAAGAAACGGGCAGCTAGATGAAGGTGTGTGCGATATACAACTTACGGTTCACTCGGATGAACTGTTTGTGATTAGGCAACACAAAAGAAATGGTCAGCCAGATTAAGGTGTGTGCGATATACGGCATGCGGTTCACTCGGATGAACTGTTTGCGTTGACACAACAGAACAGAAACGGTTCAACTTAACAAGACATGTGTGTTGTGTGATGGGATTGCATGCGGTTCACTCAGCCGTTGTCGTCAGTGTGTGACCTCTGTGCCAACCGTTCGCTCCCCAGGCACCTCTTCGTGTACCGTGGCAACCGTCCACCGACTCTTTGGCTTTCCCTCTCGATTTGGAACTGCTGTCGCAAGCTAGATCTTCCTCCCTCCTCCATTTGCCTTCACCTTTCCTTCTGCCATTGTTTGATCGTCTTCTCCATGGAGGGAACAAGCTAGAAACGACTGCATTATTCTTGCCCCGATCTAAATGATGACACGGTGGAGGAACTCCTTGATCGATGCGACGTCATCACCTCGACTAGCATGGCAGGTTCGTTCAAGAGCATTCTCGACTCAACTAATTACATCATTACAAGGAACCCATGGGTTCAGGAGCGGTTTGATATCCCCTATCTTCTTCGCCGTGACCCTGCTGACTGGCGTGGGGACGAGGGAAGCCTCGCCTTATGTAAGTTGATGCCGCTTGATAATGATACACATGATGTTAAGATGCCATCGCTTGAGGGAAAGGCTTGGGCTAACGCAAATGGAGATTGGGTTGTTTATATTGGGTACAACTGCGAGTGGGAACTTTTGAATGTGTACACTCGTCACCGGGTTCCACTTCGAAAAATCTCAGACGACTGCCCAGAGGTTGAGTACACCGGTATTCTACGTGTGTTCAAATATGATCATGCTGACGGTCGTCTATGGAAGATAGCAATTTGTCGAGTTCCCAACCGCTCTTGGCGTTATAGGAATGCTTACGTTGTCGCTATCTTCAACAAGCTTGTTGCCGTCCTTCATGGTTCGACTCGATGGATATTGCTCAAAAATCAGTTTCTATACACGGATGAGTACTGTGATGCACTTCAATATGAGGGTCTTGTGTTTGCTGCCACCACTCGTGGCACTGATTTTGCATGGAATCCTCATGATTTCGATACGTTTGTCTTCCACCGTAATTATAATTGTTTCATCCACATGCATGCGGGTTAGCTAGTTTCCCTTTACTAATTAACCTTCTTGTGTTTCCAAGGTCCTGTGAACATTCCACCACCTATAATTGAAAATTTTATTCACGAGCATGAGGACGAGCAGGAACCATATACTAAGTGGCACCTGGCAACTTATTCCGATGGATCACCTTTTCTTGTCTGTATACGGGGCACTACTGATGTTACTAAGTAAGCAGGTGTTGTCTCGTATGGTCGCACCCTCCGGACCTATTCCAACATCCTTTGTAGGTTATTCGGATGGATACTAGTGTACTAGAGCCAACACCTTCTACCTGGTTCAGTATTGGAAGTCTTGGAGGAAACTCGCTCTTCCTTGAACAACACTATCCAATGATGCTGGAAGGCGATCCAGCTGCTGTTGACACAACGTTACTACCATTCATAAGAAGCAACTGTATCTATACCTCGGACATTACTATGCTTCCCTACCATCCCAATATGGGTCCTGACATAGGCCGCTTCAGCCTCGATGATCAGTCCTGCGTTGGTCTCGAGATTGACAGTAGCTAGCCCTTCCCAAAGAATCACTTCTGGTTCAAAGCAAGCGTTTTCAACGCTGACGAGTGGTTGAGCTGAAGTTCATTTCATCGCTTTGTTATTTGTTGTGTGAGAAAAACTTTACTAGAATGTTTTGTTGGAAATGATCTATAATCCAACGTGTATCATCGTTGTTGTTGTGGGTTGATGACTTGTTGTAGTAATCAATGTTACATTTGCATATGCGTCCATGAACTCATGCCTTCTACTGATGTCCATATGAACAGTGCTAGTGATTTTAGTTGCAAAAATTAGATAGTGCTAGTGATTTGTAGCTGCATATTTTGACAAATCGCAGTGTTACAAGGTTGACAAATGGCAATGTTACTAGATAAACAAATGTCAATCTGTCCATTTTGAGAAATGGAAACATACCCAAAATGACAGATATGCAAATCTTACCCAATTGTTTGTACATGGTTGCACACAGGTCATGCAAAACAACCGTTTGCATTGAAGGGATGCAGAAATCCTGCTCGGCACATTTTCCCTTGGCTTCCTAGGGAAGCTGTCAGTTTGCATACAGGTGTTCTAACTAAAACATTTGCAATGAGTGTTTTATATTTAAAAATCATTGACGTTTTTTAAAAAGAAAATCATTTGATAAGTCTAAACATTAAGAGAGAAAAACACAAGTTCGTTCAAACCATATCTTTCATTCAGTCAAACTTCAAATTTATATTCATATGATCGAGAATTTGAGATACAGTATTAAACCCCGAAAAAACTATTTCCGGCGGTGGCGGAGGCGGCGTGCCGCGCTGTCGTTGTCGTTGTCGTCCTCCGGGACGCCGTTGTTGAAGTCTTCAAGGCAGCACAAAATGTTCTTCACTTGTAAATCAAACATCATGTCGTCGCGCGATCGAAGAGAGGGGCACGGGAGGATGGAAACTGGCGCCGCTGAGAGGTAGCGGTCGATGGCAGCGTCCCATGCCGCTATGGGGGGGTGCACGGGCACGGGCACGGGCGCGGCAGGTGCACCCAAACGCACGGGGACCTGCGCCATGTTGGGTGGAGGGGCGCGCACTGGCGCGGCGGGTGTAGCCAAACGCATGGGGGCCGGCGCCACAGTGGGTGGAGGGGCGCCCACGGGCACGGGCACGGGCGCTGGCATGTACACGAGCTCACGCGGGTCCGCGGAGACCTCGCTGACGCCCACGGCTTCCAGCTCTGCGATAGTGCTCTAGTGTTTGAAATTCATTCCCATTTCTTGCATGGGACCTGAGCATGCACCCAAGGACACAGATTTGATTTTTCATCCAATTTATATGCACTGGAGCATGTGCATGTAGTTCAAATTTGAATTATGGACATAAATGCATTGAAAACTCAGTTAATGCATAAAATGTCCAAAAGAACCCCAAAAAATCACAAAAATTGACACAACACTCCTATTGTTCTATGTTGACATGAGAAAAATTTTGGAAGCAATAAGAGGCAGTGCATATCGTTTCGTCCCCAAATGTGGGACGTTCCCTACCGAACCATGATGCTTGTTGTGAGAGGCTCTGGTTTGTGAGAAGCATATACCCAAACCTGCCCCAAATGGGATAAAAAATTTGCCACGGCATGTTGATGCCGCTCCATGAAAGCATGACGGGTTTCATGAATTTCAGGCGAGTTTTGGATTTACTAGAATTTAAAAACGAGGCATCTCAATGTTTTGCCGGCAATCAACGGTGCCCTGGTGTTTGAAATTCATTCCCATTTCTTGCATGGGACCTAAGCATGCACCCAAGGACACATATTTGATTTTTCACTCAATTTATATGCACTGGAGCATGTGCATGTAGTTCAAATTTGAATTATGCACATAAATGCATTGGAAACTCAGTTAATGGATAAAAATGTCCAAACGAACCCTGAAAAACCCCAAAAATTAACACAACACTCCTATTGTTCTATGTTGACATGAGAAATTTTTTGAAAGCAATAAGAGGCAATGGATATCGTTTCATCCCCTTAGGTGGGACGTTCCCTACCGAAACCATCATGCTTGTTGTGAGAAGCTCTGATTTGTGAGAAGCATATACCCGAACCTGCCCCAAATGGGATAAATTTTTTAACACGGCATGTTGATGCCGCTCCATGATAGCATGCCAAGTTTCATCAATTTCATATGAGTTTTCGATTTACTAGAATTTAAAAACCAGGCATCTCAACATTTTGCCGACAATCAACAGTGCCCTGGTGTTTGAATTTCATTCGCGTCTCTTGCGTGGGACCTAGAAATTCACCAAAGGACACACATGTGATTTTTCAACCAACCTTAGTGCATTGGAGCATGTGCTTGTAGTTAAAATTTGAATTATGCACATAAAATGCCTAGAAACCCCAGTTAATGCATAAAAAGGCCAAACGAACCACGAAAAATTCCAAGATTGAACACAACACTCATGTTGTTCTATGTTGACACTAGAATTTTTTTGAAAGCAATAAGAGGCAACGGATATCGTCCCGTCCCCAAAGGTGGTACGTTCCCTATCGAAACCATCATGCTTGTTGTGAGAAGCTTTGGTTTATGAGAAGCTTATACCCGAACCTGCCCCAAATGGGACAAAAGTTTCACCACGACATGTTGATGCCGCTCCATGATATCATGCCAAGTTTCATGAATTTCATACGAGTTTTGGATTTATTAGAATTTAAAAACTAGGCATCTCAACGTTTTGCCGGCAATCAACAGTGCCCTGGTGTTTGATTTTCATTCTCATCTCTTGCATGGGACCTAGAAATTCACCCAAGGACACACATGTGATTTTTCAACCAACTTTGATGCATTGGAGCATGTGCTTGTAGTTCAAATTTGAATTATGCACATAAAATGCCTAGAAAACCCAGTTAATGTATAAAAAAGGCCAAATGAACCGCGAAAAATTCCAAGATTGAACACAACACTGATGTTGTTCTATGTCGACACTAGAAATTTTTTGAAAGCAATAAGAGGAAACGGATATCGTCCCGCCACCAAAGGTGGTACGTTCCCTATCAAAACCATCATGGTTGTTGTGAGATGATCTGGTTTGTGAGAAGCTTATACCCGAACCTGCCCCAAATGGGACAAACTTTTTGCCATGGCATGTTGATGCCACTCCATGATAGCATGCCAAGTTTCATGAATTTCAGACGAGTTTTGGATTTACTAGAATGTAAAAACCAGGCATCTCAATGTTTTGCCGACAATCAACAGTGCCATGGTGTTTGAATTTCATTCCCATTTCTTGCATGGGACCTAAGCATGCACCCAAGGACACAGATTTGATTTTTCAACCAACTTTGGTGCATTGGAGCATGTGCTTGTAGTTCAAATTTGAATTATGCACATAAAATTCATAGAAACTCCGGTTAATGTATAAAAAAGGCCAAACGAACCCCGAAAAATCCATTCCCATTTCTTCCATGGGACCTAAGCATGCACTGAAGGACACAGATTTGATTTTTCAACAAATTTGTATGCACCGGAGCATGTGCATATAGTTTAATTTTGAATTGTGCACCTGAAATGGCTAGAAAACCAGTTTAATGTATGAAATGTCCAAACAAACCCTAAATAATTCCAATTCTTTTACGACACACATACAGTTGCATGTTCACTACAGATAAAAGGTCTAGCAATTCAAACACCGTCCATTGCCACTGTGACCCCATTTTGTAATTCAAATCAAGTAGATTCCACATAGTTTATTCTCACCAACCGTGTGAGATGTAGTACAAAATATCTTGGAGCACAGTCGGTGTATAGTGCGCCTATGGCTTACGCAAGAAGGTGCGTCGGCTACAGTCCATAGCCGGCGTGTCAAGCACACTAGCTCGCTCCCCCAAAACTCCCACCTCTGGATCCCTCGCAATCTTGAAAATATCTACCGCCTGGAAGGTTTTAATGTTTGATAGCACATGATTTGTATGTGCGGACTGTGTGCAATGTCTGTTACTCCCACTCTGCTTTAGTCCCTTGATTCAAATTTTTAGTAGCCCCGGCATTTTACTCCCGCCTCTACATCCCTCGCAATCTAAAAAATATATGCTCGCCCTTCATCCAAATTATCAGTAGCCCCGCCTTGTTACTCCCACCTAGTAAAATTTTTAGTTGCCGCAGTATTTCCTCGAACACAACCTCCACTCACACAGACACACACAACCCTTGAAACCATTGGTAGCTCGCCACCATCGCCGGTGCCTCCATCCTCAACCTTTGCCTGTGTGCCGGGGAGCTCGAGTAGCCAATGGCCAAAAGGTGGTTTATCGCAGCCGTTTCACCCGATGTCGGTGAGGTGGCCGCCGATGTCTCCCTGTTGTCCTCCGTGGGCCCGATTCGCCCTCGCCGGTCCCCTGATCCGCCCGCCACCGCACCCCTACACCGGTTCGAGGACTTCCCCGTCCTCCCCCGGACCCGGCAGCCGACGAACGTGGGTCGCCGAGATTACAAATCGAGAGACCCACACCCGCTGATGGCTCGGTAGCTTCCACATGGCCGAGCTCACGGCCATGGAGTACGACCGCTCGCAGGTCCGCTACCACAGCGCGGCGGCTAGGCTCAATTTACCCTTCGGCACATGTCTAGTCCACCTCGTTCCGTCGGAGCCAGGGGTGGTGAGCTCGGCTATGGCGCAGGAGGACCATGAGGCGTGGGAGCGTCTCGAGGCCGAGGCTGCCGACGAGGCCTACATGCAAGAGCTCCGCCGGTAGCACCCGGAGCTCGTGGAGGTGGAGCGGGCGATCATTGCCGACGCGGAGGGCGGCGAGGTTATCGCGCTCTCCTCTGATGACGAGGTCAAAGGCAGCGAGGACGGTAGCACGGAGGGCGGCGAGGTTATCGCACTCTCCTCTGATGATGAGGTCGAAGGCGGCGGCGACGACAGCGCGGAGGGTGTCGAGGTGGGCCCCGAGGACGAGGAGATCGACGTCGACGAGTGGAGGAGTGCCTTCCCCAACGACCCCGACGATGGTACTGGCCCGGACCCGACCCGCGGCACACCATACATGACGAGGAAGGATTGGCTCGACCTCTACTTTGATCGAAAGTAGTTTAGCTTAGTTTAAATTTATGTTTTATGTTCGGTTATGCAAAACTATCTATGTTTATGTTTGAATGCATGCTACTTTCGGTTGAACCTGCTTTGAACTTGATCAAATTGAAGTTTACAACCCTAAGTTTAGGGAATCGACTAGAAAAGGCCAAAAATTGCTGGAGTATATATATATCCACTAAGGGTTTTAGTCCTTTAACTTCTTAAGGATCGCCTAGAGATGTCCTTATGACTTGTTTATTTCAATTCTTCACAATGTGATGCTCTATATGTGCAACTATTTGTTGTGCAGTTCAATTTCATCAATAACAGTTTCATACCACTATGAGTCACGATATTTGGTCGCTGTTAAGGATATTGTAGTTAACATGCCTTTTCGTTTTTCAATAGTTCGTTAGCAACATGCATTGTACTCAATGACTAAATATGCAATCCCAGGCTACATAGCAACAAGGAAGAGTGTTACCTTAATGTTCTGATGATGTCTAGATATACATGTAATAAAATCTTATATAATGGGATGGATGGAGCGTTGTACTACATCATTTTTCAATTGTTGTTTAGCTTCTAACATTAACTTGGTGCTTTTAGGTACATATATCATTGCTAAAGATCCACACTTCGACCCTTTATGCGTATGGGGCAATGCGATATTCATGAACCAGCATCAAGTGAGGAAACTGATAAAGATTGTTACTAAAATGGGTCAAAAGATGTCAATCGAACTATTTGTTTACACTATGCAAGACAACAGTGAACTGCAGGATGGTAAGTAAGAACCCTATAGCCTTCTTTTTACTGCCTGTAATGAGTTGTGTTAGATGACAATATCTAAATCTTTTTTCTTTTGCAGTGGATCCTGAAGTAGTTTACTCAAGATAACCTCTCAAACTACATGATTGGCAGCCGTCCATCACAAGGGGTTGGACTACAGTCCTGCATGCCTTCTGCATCCAGGAGAGCACAATAGGGCCATTCCACTTCACCTTGTTTAGCAACTGGAATGTCTGTCGCCTCTTTCTTTACCATCTGTAATAGTACAAGTATAGAACCCTGGTACATCATTCTTTATTTGGTGCTTGTGTAATTCTTAAACATATGTACCTGTGAATCGAATAATGCATTGGTTGTTTGAACCTAATGGATATGAATAAAGCTATAGCCTACTTTCAAGTTTAAATTAGGTACAATTTTAAATAGCAGTAATTAAATTAGGGAGAAATTACGTTGTGCACGTCATTACGGCACACACGGTTGGTAAAATACAAAGGTTTGTGATATACACCATAATCCGAGATGGTTCACAGAGAGGAAACATGTGCAAGCATGCACATAGTTGTCGTTTGCAAAGCGTGTGTGATGTCAGACACTATCCCATACGGTGCGGGAAAACTAAATGTGTGTGATTGTCTACCTATCGTACACGGTTTATAATCATGAACTGTTTGTGATGTTCCAGGCATCGTAAATCTCCCGTTCCTAGAATCTGCCTAGAAAACTGTCGTGCCTAGAATCTGCTTGGTTTCAGGAAGAACCACAAAACTTCGACTGCGATGGCAATGCAAGCACAAACGAGTGGAAAGGATGAAGCGTTTGGGATATTCGAGATAATGGAAACGGTTATACAGGGACAACTGTATGCATCAAGGCTTCCTATCCCCGACGGTTTTTTGGTTGTGTGGGAAGGACCCCCTATCGCCCACACTCACTTGGAGATGGTTCCATATGCCATCGCGGAAAGGGGTTAAAAACCGTTTGTTTAGGACCGACGCGCACCAGTGTGCCATGGTATTTAAATCCCAAAATATTAAAAAAATGAACATAAATACATGAAGCATTGCTTGACGTAATGGCATGCCACCAAGATGCTGTGGTAATAAAATTGGCATGTTCGACAAATTTTGGACTCAGACCCCTCATAAACTGGAGCAACTCACTATAAGGCTCATGGTTCCTAGAGGGAACAATGCATGTTTGATGACGAACCGACGATAGTTTCATCTTATGGCCATCAAAATTTGTCTACAGTTAATGTGCACTAATACAATTGTCATGTCAAAATTTGGAAAATTCCAGGGGTCATTTGACCTTTTTAAGACATTTAACTGATTCTCTAGCCATTTAATGATCGTAATTCAAATTTGAACTACATGTACATGTAACAGCTAACCATAAAACAGTTTGAAAAATCATATATGTGTACTTGTTGTGGTGAGTTAATTCCATGTGCAGTAAATTGGAAGGAATTTCCAAACATATTGGTGCCATGGCTTGGACACATGCATGGAGAGCCATGGTAACACAAAATAAGCATTCATGCCTTATACGAGGAAAGAAAATGTAAATATCTAGCAAGGCAACCCGTCCCTACATGATTGCCACTCTATTTCGCACCTCGGGGTTTGGAAGGTGAGTGGCACGGGTTTCTAATCAAACGCGGTTCTGTATTGGAAACCATCAGCTATTAAGTTCACACACGGCTTTTGCTGCGGGAATCATGTGAAATTCAAACTACAGTAGTCGGAAATTCCGGTGACCAGCTTGTGCACTGTTCTCATCGATCTAGATTCCAGCTGCCAATAAATAATACCTTGCTCATGTCGTCCCACCTACATTCTCATCTACATCCTCCTCTCGCTCGCCCTCTCTCTCTCTCACACCCACACATACACACACAAATATCTACCATGGCGCCGTCGATCTGCCCACGCACCAACGAGGAGGCACCACCCCCCGAGGACGTTTGGTCGAAGAGCAGCGGCGAGAAGGACCCCTACGGGCCGCCGGACAAGGTTGCGCCAGACCCGCCAACTTTGGAGTGGTTTTGGGGCCAGTACAATCTTTGTTTGTGGAAGTTGCTATCGCGGGCTGAGAAAGCTAGGCAAGTGGCATTCAAGAAGGAGATGGCAGAGGAGGAAGCCAGGTACCAGTCAGCCTGTGAAGCCCATGAGGCTGTGGAGCTTTGGAGGCGGGCTCGTCATCGTGTAGAGGAGTTGTACAAAGATGGTTAGTTCGCGAGGAAGGTCAAAGGCGCTAGGCACCTTATCGCTGCATGGAGGTGGGCGAATAAGCTTCAGCATTGTCGGAGTTATTGGCCATGGGTAGCCTCATCCACCCCCCATGGCATTTCAAGACATCGGGGTCGACTGCGCCCTCAAGCCTCAGATATTGATCGCCGCCTTCTTGTGGCCGGCTGGTCCAAGCGGCCAGCTGCAAGAGGGGCCGGCTCCTAGCAGGCGGCCCCCAGAGGGGCCGGCTTCTAGCAGGCGACCCCAAACACCCTCAAAGTCTGAGCCACCATGAATGCGATGAGACGAGGCGTGGCTACAGAGAAGCTTGCCACCCTCGAATCCAGGGCGGGTCATGGCTACAGTGCGCCGTACTGGCTGGTGATCACCCGCACAGCGCGGCACTGTAGCCCCTCCGCCCTTGACATCACCCAAGACAGAGGGGACACAGCTCCCAGGACGGGCTGTCGGTACGGTCCGCAAGCGGCGAGTCCTACCAGCCTATGGAAAGCCAAAAGGTGGCAAGCTCAGCGAGCCGGCTAAGGGAAAGGCCGGCTTCCAGCAGGCGGCTCTCCCCTCCTTAAGAGTTTGTACACCATCAACCAGGAGAAGTAGGGAGTGGTTACAGTGAACGACCACTAGGCGGCGGGACTGTAGCCACGCCTCCCCCGACAAAGCAAGCGTCATTAGAAGCACGGCTACAGTGATGAGCCGCCAGCAAGGCCCGCAAGCGGCGGGCGCGGCCTGTCGGCCAAGTACAAGACAGCCGGCAGGGCCCACCAGTCGGTGGGCCCCAGTTGCCAGCGGAGAAGCCGGCCACAAGAGACAGTGACGGCCTGGGCCCACACCCGAGCAGATTACCATTGTACCCCGGGGGGTAGGCCAATATAAACCCCCCAGGGCACGCATGCAAAGGGTTCGGATTCTTAGAAAAACACACACATAGAGAGGGAGTTAGGCCTAGCCTTGTTCTTCTTCCTCCTCTAGACAAACAGCTCAAGGAGCACCTTGTAGCCACCCTTGTTGAGTTAGTGATCATGCGGAGACCCCGCAGAGTAGGGCTAGGGGTGTTATCTCCTAGGAGAGCCCCAAACCTGGGTAAGATTCACCGGCGTGAATGTCTTCACCTCATCCCATTTCCTGGCACCGGCGACGTCTTATTAGGCCCCTCCATGATAAGCCATCCTTTGGCATATGTCGCACAACACCCCCGACATTTGGCGCCCACCGTGGGGCTAGGTGCACCGTCGTCCGGAGATCTGTTCTGGACGAGAACCCTCTTCCTCTCCAGCGAGCGTAGCCAGCCTGGCACGCGAGACGGCGTTTGCGTCAACATGCTGCACGGCACGGAGGTCGCATGCGCAGCGAGCTGCCTCGCCAATCTTGTTGGCGAGGTCCGCCTTTCCGACGAGCCTGTGTCTGACGCATGCACTGATGGCCTCGAGAGCCACCTCGTCAACCTCCTCAACCAGCTCCACATCGCCAACATGTCGGCCTTCGACTTGGAGTCGATCGGCTCCACCGACCCGATGCTTGTCGATTCTGATACGGCCTCCCTCGACACCTTCCCCACCAACATGGTGGTCATCGATGATCTGCTCCCACGCGCGGAGAGCGGCGATAGCACCGTCATGGAGGTGCTTGTCATCAGCCACAATGGGGGCTCCGGAGGAGCCGGCCAGGACCCATTGCAGGCGGCAATGCGGGACCTGTCCACGCCCATTGCAGCGGATGCGGACGCCGAGATGCTGGAACCCTGCCACGTCTCACTTGTGGAGAAAGCCAAGAAGTTGGATTCCATGCGCTGCCTCTTCGAAGCCTTCCAGCGTGAAGTTGACCGTGCTATCGGCGGCACGCCGACTGCTGATGGGCCCAGCCGAGCCGGCACGGTCAGGCAGCGAGGCGTAGCCGTCGCCAGCATGTTTCGAGTAGACCACCCGGTTTACGCCACGCCCATGGAGAACATACGCGCTGCCCAGGCGGCAGCAGATAAGCTGGACCACCTAGAGGGAGACGAGCGTCGCTATATGACGGAGCACGTTTAGCAGCTCATTGATGCGGCTGCTGCCCAGCAAGAAGCCGACTGTCGCGCTGAAGAGCTTCACCAACGGGTTGAGAACCCACCCCCTCGCCAAGAGCATGGCGCGACCTCCCGGACACCGACTGGCGGTGCCCGTGACAGACGAGACAAAGAGTCGGCTGCCAGTCACAGCCGGACTCGCATCACCATCGAGCGCGACCAAGACGACCGCCCTCGACCAGTCGAACGACTGGACGATGAAACATTGTCTCCACCTCCTCGAAGGGAGAGGCGCGCCTCCCCGCCGCCTGTTGATCATCCAACTCTTGGCGACCGGCTAGGCCGCTGAGAAGGAGTCGGCGAGAACAATGCCCGCCATCGGATCGACCAGCTGGCTGGATCCCTGGCGCTAGAAGGAGAAAACGCGATGGGTCTGCCTTGCTTTCCCCCCCCCCCCGCATCCGTGATGAGCCTTTTCCCAAAGGGTTCTCGCTCCCAAGGGACACGCCCAAGTTTAATGGCTCCGTGAAGCCGGAGGATTGGCTGGTGGATTATTCCACGGCCGTCAGCATAGAAAACGGCAACAAGTGCGTTGCCGTGAAGTACGTCCCGCTCATGATCCAGGGCACAGCCCGGACATGGCTGAACAGCCTCAAGCCCTACAGCGTCAACAACTGGGTAGACTTCACCGAGGTGTTTATCCGGAACTTCACCAGCACCTAGAAGCGGCCTCCCAAGCCTCGCCAACTCTCACTGTGTGTCCAAGGCCCTGATGAGTCCACCCGCGATTACCTGACGTAGTGGGCAGAACCGTGCAACTCCTGCGAAGGAGTGCATGAGGTCCAAGCTATTGAGCACTTCACCGCCGGGTGCCGAGAGGGAACCCTACTCAAGCACCGGCTCCTCTGCGACGAGCCGGCGACCCTCGATGAGCTGCTCATCATAGCAGATAAATACGCCACGGCCGACACCTCCATGAAGTCGGAGCTCTGGGTGGACACTTCAGGGAAGGTGCTCTCCGGCTCCTCGAACACCAGCTGGAGACAACAGTCGGTGCCAGTAGCCGAACGACAACAAGCGCAAAGCCCCCAGCCGGCTTCCACCAGCCGGCAGGTGGCGACTATTGAAGATCAACAACCCGAAGGGCAGCCACCCCCGATCATGAGAAAGGCAGCAAGTCGACTTGGTTGCCCGCCTTCTCCTTCGAGCAAACTCTCGATGCCCCCTGCAAGTTCCACAGCAGCACGAAGCCGTCCAACCAAACGACCCGGAAGTGTCACTGGCTTGTCCGCATCGCCAAGGGAGAAGGATTGCCTCCTCCGCCTGCTGGCCTGCCGGCTCTGCCTCCTCAGCAGCCGGCCGCCCGTCCAACAGTCGGTCAAGTCCAAGATGATTACCTTGAAGAGCATGGCGCTTATGTCGTCTTCACCAGCATGGCCAGCGATAAACATAGCCGGCGCCAGCAACACCGCAAAGTAAATGCGGTTGCTTCCACTACTCCAGAGTTCATGCATTGGTCTGAAAAATCCATCAGCTGGAGCCGGGCCGACCACCCAGAAGTAATGCCCTCCCCGGGTTCCTATGCCCTGGTTTTGGATGCCACCCTTGCAATAGAAAGGTGAGCTGCTCGTTTCTCCCGAATCATGATAGATGGCGGTAGCAGTATCAACATCATTTATCGGGATACCATGGAGAGCTGAAGATCAAAGAGAAGCAGCCGATGCCCAATCAGACTGTGTTTCATGGCATTTTGCCCGGCTTGTCCTGCTCACCAATCGGCAAGATCAAGATAGATGTCCTCTTCGAAGACCAGGATCATTTCTGCCATGAAGCCATTTGGTTCGAGGTGGTTGACCTAGAGAGCCAGTACTATGTGCTCCTAGGCCGACCGGCTCTAGCCAAATTCATGGTGGTGCCACATTATGCCTACCTCAAGATGAAGATGCCAGGAACTAAGGGCATTATCACAATTAGTGGTGACTACGAGAAGTCAGCCGCCTGCCCCGTAGCCAGTAGCCAGCTGGCCGAGTCCCTCGTGATTGCGGCTGAGTAGAAGCTCCTAGACCGGGTGGTGGCCATGGCCGGCAAGCAGCCGGACATGTCCCCAGAAGCCCAAGAGTCGGAGACCCTGGGCTCCTTCAAGCCGGCCAAAGAAACAAAGAAGATCCCATTGGACCCTGAGCACCCAGAGAGGTACGCTATCATAGGTGCAAACCTTGATAGCAAATAGGAAAGCGAGCTCGTCAACTTCCTCCGTGAGAATCGGGACTTCTTTGCATGGTCCCCTAAAGACATGCCGGGTGTTCCGACGGATTTCGCCGAGCACAAGCTACATGTAAGAGCAGATGCCAAACCAGTCAGAGAGCCCTTCCGCCGACTGTCAGAAGAGAAGAGGAGAATTGTTGGAGAAGAGATCGCCCGCCTATCGGCAGTCGGCTTCATCATGGAAGTTTTCTTCCCAGAATGGCTTGCCATCCCAGTCCTTGTACTGAAGAAGAACAACAAGTGGCGTATGTGTATCGATTACACCAGTCTGAACAAAACCTGCCCCAAGGATCCATTTGCCTTGCCACGGATTGATCAAGTGATAGACTCCACAGCCGGATGCGAGCTGTTGAGCTTCTTGGATGCCTACTCAGGTTATCATCAAATCAAGCTAAACCCGACAGACCGCCTGAAGACCGCCTTCATCACACCATTCGGAGCCTTCTGTTACCTGACAATGACGTTTAGCTTGAGGAATCCCGATGCCACCATTCAGCATTGCATGCAGAAGTGCCTCCTCAAGCAACTCGGCAAGAACGCCCACGTCTATGTGGATGAAATTGTGGTGAAGACAGAGAAGCGCGGTACCCTACTGCAAGATCTCAAGGAGACCTTTGAAAATCTGCGCTGGTTTCAGATCAAGCTCAACCCAGAGAAATGTGTGTTCGGAGTACCAGCCGACCAACTCCTTGGCTTCCTTGTCTCTGAACGCGGCATTGAGTACAAAACTGCTAAGATCAAAGCCATCGAGAGGATGGAGGTACCTACACGACCGTGAGATGTCCAAAAATTCACCGTCTGCGTGCCATCCATCAGCCGCTTCATCAGTCGGCTGGGCGAGAAGGCCCTTGCCCTGTACCAGCTCTTGAAGAAAACCACTCATTTTGAGTGGAATGACAAGGCGGATGAGGCTTTTCTCCAGCTCAAGAAGATGTTGACCACGCTGCCTGTCCTGGCCTCGCCGACTGATAAGGAGCCCATGCTCCTCTACATTACCGCCACCAGTCGGGTGGTCAGCACGGTCATGGTGGTCGAACGCAAGGAAGACGGCAAGGTTCTGCCGGTCCAGAGACCGGTATATTATTTGAGTGAAATACTGTCGGCTTCCAAGCAGAACTACCCCCACTACCAGAAGATGTGCTACGGCGTACACTTTACGGCGTACACTTTACTGCTACGGCGTACACTTTAGGGTCGAACGCAAGGAAGACGGCAAGGTTCTGCCGGTCCAGAGGTCTGCACTGCTCCGCTTGCCGAGATCATAGGCAGCCGAGACGCTTCAGAACGAGTGGCAAAATGGGCCATAGAGTTGGGCCCCTACACCATCTTCTACCAGCCTCGCACCACCATCAAGTCCCAAGTACTGGCCGACTTCCTTGTCGACTGGGCTGAGACCCAGTACCTGCCACCAGCACCGGACTCCAACCATTGGCGAATGCACTTTAATGGTTCAAAGATGCGCACTGGTTTGGGAGCCAACATCGTCATCACCTCTCCCAAAGGCGACAAGCTCAGATACACATTGCAAATCCATTTTGCCGCCTCCAACAATGTGGCCGAGTATGAGGCACTAATACACGGACTCCGGCTTGCCAAAGAACTCGGCATTCGCCTGATTCTGTGTTACGGTGACTCCGACTTGGACGCCAGCAGTCGTCTGGCAACTGGGACGCCAAGGATGCAAACATGGCAAGCTATCACTTCGTCGTCCAGCAACTCAGCGGATATTTTGATGGGTGCTAATTCCACCATGTGCCACGATGCGATAATGAGCAAGTAGATGCTCTGGCACAGATAGGCTCCACCCGGCAAGCCATACCAGCCGGCGTATCCCTCCAGCGACTCCTCAAGCCGTCCATCAAGAGCTCGCCAGAGTCAGATTCTATCTTCGTGTCGGCTGCTCCTGAAATAGTCGGATCAGGCTCCAAAATTTCAGCAGTCGGCCCGGGGAATTCGGCAGGCGGCCCGGGGACTGCAGCAGTCGCACCCGGCCTGGAGACTTCAGATCTCGGCCCGGGGACTTTGGCAGTCGGCCCAGGGATTTCAGCAGTCGGCTCAGGGACTACAACAACACAGCAAGCGGCGGCCAACTCCATCCGACCACCTCGCAACCCAGCCGCCCCAGTGCAAGTGGCAGTGTTCACCGTAGAGGAAGTCTTAGCACCATCATGGGCTCAGCCCATCCTCAATTTTTTGGTGAACAAGGAGCTGCCAAACGATGTGATCTCGGCCCGACAGGTGCAATGTCGGGCAGCAGCATACACCATCATCAACAGGGAACTTGTAAGGCGCAACATCACTGGTGTATACCAGCATTGTGTAGAGCCGGAAGAAGGCCAAGAAATCCTCAAAGATATCCACCAAGGCGAGTGCGGCCACCACGTGGCCTCAAGGTCACTTGTGGCCAAAGCCTATTGCCATGGTTTCTTATAGCCGATTGCCCTAGAAGATGCAAAAGACTTGGTCAAGAGATGCAAGGGATGCCAGAAGTTCAGTTCCAAGCAGCATTTTCGGCTTCTGCACTCAAGACCATTCCCCTTACCTGGCCTATCATCGTCTGGGGACTAGACATGGTGGGACCATTCAGGACAGCACGCGGCGGCATGACTCATCTGCTTGTTGCCGTGCATTAATTCACCATGTGGATAGAAGCAAATCCAATCAAGAAGTTGAACGGTCTGACTGCTTTGACTTTCATTGCAGACATCACCACTCGGTACAGCGTACCTCACAGCATCATCACCGACAACGGCACAAATTTTGCCAAGGGAGCTTTGGCTCGTTTCTGTGCGACACAGGGCATCCGACTGGACATAGCGTCTGTTGCCCACCCATAGTCAAATGGCCAAGTCGAGCGAGAAAACGGCCTCATCTTGTCCGGAATCAAGCCCCGACTGGTCGAGCCTTTGGAGCGTTTGGCCGGCTGCTAGATCGACGAGATGCCGGCCATCCTCTGGAGTCTGTGCACCACTCCGAAAAAGTCAACCGACTTCACCCCCTTCTTCCTCGTATATTGTGTCGAGGTGGTCATCCCAACCGACATCAAGTTCGACTCACCTCGCGTCACCATGTACACCGAGGCGGAGGCAAAGGAAGCACAAGAAGACGACATCGACCTGCTGGAAGAAGGCCGGGTGTTGGCACTCAGCCGGTTCGCCATCTACCAGCAGGGTCTACGTCGCTACCACAGCCGGAAGGTCAAGCCAAGATCTTTCCAAGAGGGAGACCTTGTGCTCCAGCTGATCCAGCGAACAGCCGGACAGCACAAGCTTTCGGCTCCTTGGGAAGGCCCTTTCATCATCAGCAAAGCCTTGGGCAACGACTCCTACTACCTGATTGATGCTCAGAAGCCCAGGGCACGCAAAAGGGACGACTCTGGCAAAGAAACAGAGCGACCATGGAATGCCAATCTCCTTCAAAGATTTTACAGTTGATGCAGTATGTACCATGCTACCTTTTGTATTAAGTATGAAGACTGCGGGTCCCTCGAGGAGCACTCGGGGACTACCCATCTTTTATCTATATGATAAGTATATCATGCCTATAAATGTGTTATTTCATTTCTCCACCTGAAACCGGGTCCGACCAGTCGGCCCGGAGGGCTTGCCGCCTTGTACTATGTCGGTGCTTCCTGCAGTCGGACAAGTAGTGTGTCAACACCTACGTCCCCTCTTGCCTTAAGGCACAGCTCACAGAGCGGCTGTTTGCTTAGCAAGAGGTAAAGGCAAGAAATGGTGCTCACATGAAAAATGGCTAAGGACAAAAAAACATTGACATAGGACAAGCCGGTCCTTCACCTCACCGACCGACTGCTAAGCAGCCGGCCGGCTTCTTACTTAGCTTGCAATGTTCCAGCCGGTCAAAATACTTGTGCTGCCAAAAGGTAAATACTTGACCAGGCGGCAGTCCGCGGAGCAGCTGTCCGACTGGCAAGTAGGTACCGAGGGAGGACGACAAAGGAAAAAACCAGGGAATAAAAAAGCAAGAAAGTTGGAACTTGGCCAAAGCACAGCTTGTGCGGAAAATAATTTACATATCAAAAGGCCTCCGGCCAACATTCAACATAGTTTGAAAAGACCCCGCGGGTGGAATTGTGCAAATTTAACAAAGTTTGTGCAAAAGATTACTAAGCAGGAAAGGCTAAGATAAATTGGGATCCTAGGCCAAAGGAGTAGCAGGTGAGTCTAGCAGGTTGGCGGAGTCGGCGGCGCCGGCTGGTGGAGTGGCTGGCTGGTGAGCCTCGGGGTGGTTGCCTTCAGCAGCAGTCAACGTGCTTGCACGAGGTTCGGTGCTAGAAGCGTGCTCGACTCAAGGCTGCCCGTCCGCTCCGACCTCCGGCGCGTTGTCTTCATCTTCCTCGTACTCCTTGTCTTCCCCCTCGTCGCTGGAGGCGATCTCCTCTGCCGAGTCTCCGTTATCAGCTGGGTTCAGACCGAACCACTCTGGCGGCGCTTCGGCGCCATTGTCGTTCAGCTCAGGGACAAAGTCGCCAGTATTTGTGTACTCGGTGATCGCCGACGCGAGTATCGAGAGATCACGCTCCACCGCCGCCAGCTCGGCGCCGGCTTCTAGCCGAAATGTGGCCAACTAGGCTAGATCTAGCCCAGGATACCACGCCTTGGCAAACTCTAAGGCTCGCTATGCTCCTGCTCGGGCCGCGGAGCCCTTCCATGCTTCAAGATGGCCGATGGCCACTTCCAGCCATTCGGCAGTCCAACTCGGGGTGCGTGGGGCTTGCCTATCTAGCCAGAGGGTGGCGACTGCCTGAGGCCCAACGCGTTGCAGCCGGTGAAGCATCCGGTGGGCCGACTGAAGATGAGCCTGAATGCTGAGGAGCTGCTCGGCAAGAGTCCCAGGGGCATCAGCGGCGATCTCTGTGCCACCCACCCGTTACTCCTCGCGGCGAGCCTCAATGGCCTCGTTGGCAGCAACAGAATGGCCAGGGAAGAAGTCTACACAAGCAAAAACAACAAGTCAGAAGTCAGAAGCAAGAGGCCGGCTCGCTTAAACCGCCAACAGTCGAAAGAAGAGAAGAATTCTCACCGTCGACTATGTCTTTAATCTGGCCATAACCGGCAGTCAGCGCCTCCTCCTTCTCAGCTCAACCCGACCGCTCGATCTCAAACTCGGCCAGGAAACGGACCTCGTGGTCCTCCGCCTGCTTTAGGGTCGTCTTGTGAAGTGCCACCTGGTCCGCCAGCTGCTTGGCCAGGCGGTCGCACTCCTGGGCTGCCCAGTTGCATTCGTCCTCCTTGGTGTGCAGTGCGGTGTTGGCTTCGCCCAGCTGCTGCTGCAAGGCAGCATTGGTCTCTGAGAAAGCAAGAGAAGAAAAATATCAACAATCAAGAAAAGAAGAAGGAGCAGTTGCCGGGAAGATCCGGCCCGACTGCTCAACAGTCGGCCCGCATCTCGAGGACTATAGCCTGCGGGTGCGCTGACGCGCCCCCGCGGAGAGAAGAAGATAGTGCTTACTCCGGCTTTCCGCCAAGTTGGCAGTCCGTCGGTCCAGCTCTCGGACATGAGCATCGAACCTGGCCGCGCGGATGTTGTGATAGTCCTGCAATAAGGCAACAAAAGCGAAGTCAGTCAGAAGCTAAGAACCCACAATGAAGTTCCAGGCCGCCTTCTCAGCAGCCGGCCCAGAACTCGGGGACTACACCCAGTGGGTGCACTGGCGCGCCCCCACGGAAGACTACAGAAATCAAAAACAGAAAGCAAATTGCGTACCTAGACGGCAGCCCGCGTCTTCACGAACGCCTTCATGCATTGCGAGAGGGCGGCGGCTTCAGCCCTGAAGTCGGCCTGGATGTCCTGCGCCGCCCTGATCAAGGCGCTCGTCCCGCCTCCACGCAGGCTTCGGCCTCGGGTGCCGACAAGCTGGCACTCCCAATCTCCATCGGCCTCGGTGCCGATGCCGCTTTCTCTACGCGGTGGTGCACTCGAGTGCGCGCCACAGGATCCGACCCCACCACCAACTGGCCTCCGGCTGGTGGTTCCAATTGGGCAGCCGGCTAGGCGCCCTGCGTGTCTGCAGTCGGCAACGCTTCAATCTCCGGCAAGACGGCGTCGCCGTCATCATCTCCATGACTAGCTGGTCACCGCCGGCTCCTCCTTCCGGCGCCGGGATCTCTGATGCTGGCGGCGCGGAGAGTAGGGGGATGATGAGTTGGGGTGCCTGATGATGCGCGGCATCTGCTGCCCACTTCTCCGCTACAACATCGGCTTGGGCCTTTGCCGCCGCGTCTGCGTCCGCCTGCGCCGCCCTGGCGGCAGCCGCCTTGTCAGTCTCTGCCTTCTTGGCGGCGGATTCCTTCTCCTCCCGCCCCTCCCAAACGTTCCGTTCCCGTGCCTCCCGGAGGTCGGCGGCTGGGTCTATACGGCGGGTGTTGGAGGAGACCTCTGCCGTCCTGACAACGGAGGATGAGGTCGACCGCTCAAGAGAGAGAGGAAGAGCCCTACTCAGAAGAAAAAATAAAAAAGAGATTCAGAAGGAATTGGCAAAATAAAGAATCAAAAAAGACACAAGAAAGGATAAGGACTTACACCGACACTATTGGAGGCTGCTTGGGGGCCTTTTGGAACCTGGCCGCTTTCGCGGCGGCCTCACGCCGCTTGGTCACAGCGATCGTGTCCTTGGCTGCGGCGGCCGAGTGCCTGGGCTTCTTGGGGCAACTGTCGAAAAGCAGCGCTCCTCGGTGTTTAGGCCCGCCGCCTCGTGCTGATGGAGCGACTGAGGAACTCGGCCCCGCCTTGTGGGAAGGCGGCGGACGGCGAGGCGCCTCCGCCTCCTCCTCCTCGTCGTCTTCCTCCTCATCGTCATCTGGCCAGTCCCCCGTGCCGCCTCTTCCTCCGGAGCCGCCTGCTCCTCCACCACCTGTGGCGTCATCTTCTAGGGCGGCTGCCCCCAAATCGGGGTCCGCTACATCGCTCACATCCTAGTCCGGCTGGAAGACAATGTCGGCGTCCGGCTGGGAGGGGAGGATCTGCTTCACAGTCGGTCCGATCAGTCAGCGAGCCAGAGCCCGGCAGAAATAAGAAAGAAGAATCAAGAGCTTGCCATAGGCGGGGGGTTGGCGCGGGAGTACGGCCGCTTGCCGAATCGCCGCCTCCCCTTGTCGAGCTTGAGGTCCACGATCTCGTTCACCATGAGAGCCACCTCGGCAGTCGGCATCTCCTTGGTGCACATCCAGCATGGATCGCGGTGCCTGCTCATCTGGCTCATCATGTGCGGCCGGCATTGGAGCAGCAGGACCCGGCGCACCACAAAGGCGACCAGCAAGTCGGACGCCTTGAGGCCCTCCAACTCCGTCATCACCTTGAGGCGGGCGATGGTGGCGGAGGCATCTTCCGACAGCCGCTTTGGCTTGAAGCCCCAGTTGACGCGGGGCACGGCAGGAGGGCCTGCCACGTAAGGCGGCAGGTTGATGAAGCTGCATGCCTGGTCGTCATTCTTAACGTAGAAATATGACTTCTGCCACAGCTTCACCGACTGGATCAGCTTGATGGCTGGGAAGGCGTTTCCAGAACCCGGACGCCGCACCGCGATGTATGCTCCACACTGCGCCACCTCCTCCCTGACGGCAGTGCCAAGTTTGCTGTAGAAGAAAGCTCCCAAGAGCTTGATGGTGGGGAGGACGCCGAGATACCCTTCGCACAGGGTGACGAAGGCCGACAGCAGCACCATCGTGTTTGGTGTGAGGTGGTGCAGCTAGAGTCAGTAGAAGGCTAAGAAGGCGCGCTGAAGTCGCTCACCGGCACGCCGAAGCCGCGAAGGAAGTGCGACTGGAAGATGACATGCTCGCCTTCCTCCGGCGCTGGCGAGATCTCCTTGGCGGGCGGCACGCGCACCCTGACGCGGTCCGCGCCAGGAAGGCACCATGTGTCGCAAAGAAAGGTGAGGTGGTCGTCATGGATGTTGGACCCGTCCCAGTCGCCAGAGCATTCCATGGCGGCTTGAGCTTGGCATGGGCAAAGGACAGCAGCGGGCGCACGGACCCGCGGCAGAGAAGAAGAGAGAGGGTCAGCGGAGAAGAAGCTCGACAACGATGACGGGCCGCGGCAGCACTACGGTGAGCGTGGAGTGCAGCAGCGGAGAGGAAGAAGAAGGGGTGAGGGGAGGGTGCGCGTGCCTCTGCCCTCCCCTCTCCCCCTACTTATAGCCCTGTGGCTACGAAGCCGAAGGGGTGGGCCATGGGATCGTGGGATTTACTGCGCCCACGCCCCCATGGCCCCGCACTTACCGCGCCGTAATGGCGCGTGGTAAAAGTGCGCGAGATCCCAACCGCCCACCTCGGCCGTAGCAGATCCACACGTGCGCCGAGGCCCGGTAGTGGCGGGCCCAGCCTTCTCATGTGTCCCATCAAGCGTGGGCTGGCAGGCCGGCCCGGCCGGCTATCGCCGCATGGCGCGCATGCCGCTAGCGGCTAGCCAAGGTGCCTAGCTGGCGTGCTGCGTGTTACCCGCCGCGACTGCTCAAATTCCACTAGTCGGCCTATCAGGCCCAGGGCGGCTCCTGACAGCCGACACTCCAGAAGACGGACCGTGCAAGCGACCAAAACTTTGTGGAGTAGGAAGCTGCCGGGGGACACCCCCCTTGTCAGCCGTGGCGACCCGCCAGCTTCGGGGACTAGTGTCGGAGTTATTGGCCATGGGTAGCATCATACGCTTCGATGGCATTTCAAGACATCGGGGCCGACTGCGCCCCTCAAGCCTCAGAGATTGATCGCCGCCTTCTTGTGGTCGGCTGGTCCAAGCGGCCGGCTGCGAGAGGGGCCAGCTCCTAGTAGGTGGACGCCAGAGGAGCCGGCTTCTAGCAGGCGGCCCCAAACACCCTCAATGTCTGAGCCACCATGAATGTGATGAGACGAGGTGTGGCTATAGAGAAGCCTGCCACCCTTGAATCCAGGGCGGTTCATGGCTATAGTGCGTCGTACTGGTTGGTGATCATCCGCACGGCGCGACACTGTAGCCCCTCCGCCCATGACATCACCCAAGACAGAGGGGACCCAGCTCCCATGACGGGCTGTCGGTATGGCCCGCAAGCGGCGGGTCCTACCAGCCTATGGAAAGCCAGAAGGCGGCAAGCTTAGGAAGTTGGCTAAGGGAAAGCCCGGCTTCCAGCAGGCGGCCCTCCCCTCCTTAAGAGTTTGTGCACCATCAGCCGGGAGAAGTAGGGAGTGGCTACAGTGAATGACCACTAGGCGGTGGGACTGTAGCCACGCCTCCCTCGACAAAGCAAGCGTCATTAGAAGCACAGCTACAGTGATGAGCCGCCAACAAGGCCCGCAAGCGGCAGGCGCGGCCTGTCGGCCAAGTACAAGACAGCCGGTGGAGCCCACCAGTCGGGGGGCCCAGCTGTCGACGGAGAAGCCGGCCACAAGAGACACTAATGGCCTGGGCCCACAGCCAGCCGGATTACCATTGTACCCCTGGGGGGTAGGCCTATATAAACCCCCTAGGGCACCCATGCAAAGGGTTCAGATTCTTAGATAAACACACACATGGAGAGGGAGTTAGGGCTAGCCTTGTTCTTCTTCCTCCTCTAGAGAAACCGCTCAAGGATCACCTTGTAGCCACCCTTGTTGAGTTAGTGATCATGCGGAGACCCCGCAGAGCAGGACTAGGGGTGTTATCTCCTAGGAGAGTCCCGAACCTGGGTAAGATTCGCCGGCGTGCATGTCTTCACCTCATCCCGTTTCCTGGCACCGGCGACGTCTTATTAGCCCCCTCCATGATAAGCCATCCTTTGGCATATGTCGCATGACACCCCTGACAAGCATGCCACCGACGAGGAGCTTCGATGGGCGCCCAAAGAAATGGCAAGATTGTTCACACTCGTCCTCCAATAAGAAGCAGATCGGTACGTCAAGCGCTGCGAGGCGGAGTAGTGCCTCCGTGCTAGGAAGACGCTGTGCACCAGAGAGCTGCTGGCGAAGGTCTGCCAGAATACTGCCCCTAGGAGGGATTATTAGTTTTAGTATTGTTCATTTTCAATTTTATGCATTGTACATAGTAGTTAAGTATCATCACGTATAAGTGATGATATTATATATATTCTGTGATGAACTAATGAACAATTAATATATATTATGAATTCCATTTTTCTATCTGTTTTAGTATACTAATTTGTATCTAGCCTTTATCATCCACATATACAGAGTGGAAAGCATATATGCGCACATTGAAAGAGAACATATAAGAACGGAAAACAGAGTATGCACATTGAAACAGAGCAATATTATGATTATTGTGAATGCATAGTGATCCACGTCGAAATGACTCAACAAAATAAAATGTGTCCATGACTAGCGGCCCTTGCCTACGGTAGCTCTTGGCACTTCCTGAACTCGTGCAGGCGTTCGTCCAAGCGGTCGACACATTCACGGTACATCTGGAGCGTGATCTCGAGCTCCAAGTTGGCTATTTCATCAAAGATCACCAACTCGAGGATGCAATGACCATGTTTCCTTACTGCGTCCCTAGGCAAAGGAGGCGGTCGAGCCTAGCGACTAGTGTGTTGGCATCAAGCAGGTCGTGGACAAGGCGAACTACGCGACCCATGCGAATGGTGGGCGGGCATCCGGTGCAAGTACGGCGCGGCCGACCTCTAGTGCAAGTATTGCCCAGATGGCCTCGACCCACTCCTGGCGAGTAATGGGGGTACTAACGAGATGTGTACGCAGTTGCGATGCCCTGTCTACAGCAGGCAAGCACCGATGGATCCGCTCTTGTTGTGCAGCGCACCGCTCCTCTTGCTCTGCAGTGCTCCAATGATCTCGCTGTGTGGCGAGCCGTAGCCTATTAGTGCGGACGCACCCAGCTTGCTCTCCGGTGCACCATCGATCATGTTGTGCAGCGAGCTATAGCCCCTCGGTGCTGAGATGCCTATCTTGATCCGTGACACTGACGCGTCGTGCGCTAAGGGTATGCTCAGCCATGGTGATGACGCATAGCATGACATCGTTCATCGCGTTTTCGGGGAGCGCCTCGGACTCGACGGGCCGTGGCGCCTTCTCATTTTCCACGTCAAGGAGGTTCATGGCAGAGGTGGCTCTTTAGTGGGTTGGCATGCTTGGAAAAGGTGGATGTGCTACCGGCTGCGCTTGTTGCCTCAGTGCGTCGCTTGTCGCCTAGGTCTATGCGCAATATTGCTGGGTGGCAGCAGGGAACCGGTGAGGAAATGGCAGGAAATGGTGGCATGTTCATAAAATGCCATCACTTAATGGAAATTTACCATAGAAGGAACATCGAGCTAGCACGACGTGTGCTTGCACATTGCTTTCCCAAGGCTATGATCCTTATACTTGTGTGCCAACAGAACACACTATTCAAAGTAAAGAATATTGTTCCGTTTATCCTAGTAGAGCAGTGGCAGCAAGCGTCATAAGAAGTAGATGATGATCAGATGATCTTCTATCCTAGTTAATTATGCATGTAATAGTTTACTTGTGGGTGTGGAAATGTCATGTGTGCACTAGCCACCTATGTAATTGGATGTTTAATTTGGATGTGCAATCATGTCCTTATTAGTATATATGTTGTTGTTCTGTATGCAATCACATCGCACAAAGAACAAACTAGGGAAACCATTTCTATTGTCTTTGCTCAACTCAAATAGTTCATCCGAGTGAACTCTATGTCGTATGTCGCACACGCCTTTGATCTGGCTGACCATTTCTGTTGTGTTTCCTAATCACAAACAGTTCATCCGAGTGAAATGTATGCCATATATCACAAACACGTTCATCTGGCTGCCCGTTTATGTTGTTTTGCCTCATCACAAACAGTTCACCAGAGTGAACCGTAGGCCACCCATCGCACACGCAACTTTAATATGAATCGTGTTTGATGTCTCTATCATCGCAAACGTTTTGTATCTTTGTTTACGATTTTATTACATCACCATTTGTGGTTAATGCATCGCACATAGTTTTGTCAAAGGGTCTCTAAATGGACTGCCGCGTTTGGACCATCCTGCAGTAGTGAAATCGCTTGTTTGGTATGTGTGGTGAAAAAACAGAAACTTTTGCTGTAGTATTTGAATTTATATTTTTTACCGTAATGTGCAAAAATTATGAATTTTTTACACATAAGTGCTATGCAAATTGTTTATTTTTCCCTAATTTTCAGAATTTTTTGAGTTACAGAAGTATATGTATCATCTGCATCTTTACAGATTGTCCTGTTTTCACATATTGATGTTATAGTTTCGTTATTTGCTTATGTTCGAAAACTTATTGAGCCCCGTTCACTTGGGAGCCATAGAATTGTGATAGCATATAATGTCTAATGTTTTATTATAATTATACAATAATGTTATAGCAGGAGATGATGGGATTTGATGTTATATGTACTAACCTCTCCAATAAAAACTTTGGTTAAGTTTTGTGTGGATGAAGTGTTCGAAGATCGAGGAGGTATCGATATGAGGAGAATAAGGAGAGGCAAGAGTTCAAGCTTGGGGACTCCAAGGCACCCCAAGTAAATAGTCAAGGAGGATCAAGCGTCTAAGGTTGGGGATGCCCCAAAAGGCATCCCATCTTTATTCAACAATTATAGGTATGTTTTGTTTTTTTGTTCACATGATATGCGTAAATTCTTGGAGCGTCTTTTGTGTTTGTTTTTATATTATCTTTTATGCACCATGTTGTTATGAGATACTCCTTGGTTGATTTATATAATGCTATTTCCACTTCACTTATATCTTTTGAGTATGCTTTATAGAATGCTTCATGTGCTTCACTAATATCATTTGAAGTTTGGATGCGTATTTCTCTACATATAGAAAACTGTCATTTGTAGAATGCTCTTTTGCTTCACTTATATTTGTTAGAGGGTGGGCAATACTTTTTTATAAAGAATTAAACTCTCATGCTGCACTTACAGCTATTTAGAGAGTCAACAAGAATTGGTCATTCACATGGTTAGTCATAAAATCCTACATAAAACTTGTAGATCACTGAATATGATATGTTTGATTCCTTGCAATAGTTTTGTGATATAGAGATGGTAATATGTGGGAGGTCCTAGTGAATGATTGTGTTTAGTAAGAATATTGGTGTTAAGGTTTGTGATTCCCGAAGCATGCACGTATAGTCTCTACTTATGCTAAGAAATTAGGGCATGATTTATTATTGATTGTCTTCCATATGAGTGTCAGTCGAGGACGAGCAATGGACTTTTCCTACCAATGTATTCCCCTAGGCGCATGCGTAGTAGTACTTTGCTTCAAGGGCTAATAAACTTTTGCGATAAGTATGTGAGTTCTTTATGACTAATGTGAGTCCATGGTTTATACGCACTCTCGTATTTCCGCAATTTGCTAGGCTTTTCGGTACCATACATTGCCCTTTCTCACTTCGAGAGTTGGTGCAAACTTCTCCGGTGCATCCAAACCTTGTGATATGCTACGATTTGTCACACATACACCTCCTTATATCTTCCTCAAAACATCCACCATACCTACCTATCATGGCATTTACATAGCCATTCCGAGATATATTGCCATGCAACTTCCATCATCATCATATGCATGTCTTGAGCGTGCATTGTCATGTTGCTTTGCATGATCATATAGTTGACATAGTATTTGTGGCCCAGCCACCGTTCATCAGTATCATACATGTTACGCTAGTATCATTGCAAATCCCGGTACATTGCCGGAGACATTCATATAGAGTCATATATTTCAGTTTTATCGAGTAGTAATATTGAGTTCTAAGTAGATACAAGTGAGATGATCATCATTATTACAGCATTATTGTCCTAGTGAGGAAAGGATGATGGAGGCTATGATTGCCCCACAAGTCGGGATGAGTCTCCGGATGAAAAAAAGAAAAAGAAAAAAGAGGCCAAAAAGAGCCCAACAAAAAAAGAAAAAAGAGAGAAGGGGCAATGTTACTATCTTATACCACACTTGTGCTTCAAAGTAGCACAATGTTTTTCATATAGAGAGTCTCCTATGCATTCATTTTCATATATCTAGTGGGAATTTTTTATTATAGAACTTGTCTTGTATATTCCGATGATGAGCTTCCTCAATTTCCCGAGGTGTTCATGAGCAAGCAAGTTGGATGAACATCGACTTAGTTTTCTTTCTGAGCTTTCATACAGTTATAGCTCTTAGTGCATCCGTTGCATGGCAATCCCTACTCCTCGCATTGTCATCAATTGATGGGCATCTCCATAGCCCGTTGATTAGTCGCGCCAATGTGAGACTATCTTCCTTTTTTGTCTTCTCCATATTATCTCTACCATCGTACTCTATTCCACCATAGTGCTATATACATGGCTTGCGCTCTGATACGTCTCCAATGTATCTATAATTTTTTATTGTTCCATGTTGCTATATTATCAATCTTGGATGTTTTATATTCATTTTATAGCAACTTTATATCATTTTTTGGGGATAACCTACAGACATAGTGCCCAGTGCCAGTTGTTATTTTTTGCTTGTTTTTAACTTCGCAGAATATCAATACCAAACAAAGTCCAAATGCCATGAAACTTTTTGGAGATTTTTTTTAGACAGAAGACAACTTGGGAGCCAACGAAGTGCATGAAGGGAGGCCCCACACCAGGGCATGCCAAAGTCCCCTGGCGCGCCCTTGTGGGTAGTGGGGCCCGTGGGTGGCCTCTCCACCGCATATCAGCTCTATAAATACTCTAAAATCCCCAAAACCCTAGGGGAGTCGAGAGATCAGAGTTTCCACCGCCGGAAGTTCCAGAACCACGAGATCTAATCTAGAGGCCTTTTCCGGCACTTTGCCAAAGGGGTCAACGATCACGGAGGGGTTCTTCATCATTAGTCTTGCCCCTCCGATGAGGCGTGAGTAGTTTACCACAGACCAACGGGTCTGTAGGCAGTAGCTAGATGGCCTCTTCTCTCTTTTTGATCTTCAATACAATGTACTCCTCGATGTTCTTGGCTATTTGATGTAACTCTTTTTTGCGGTGTGTTGGTTGGGATCTGATGAATTGTGAGTTTATGATCAAATCTATCCATGAATATTATTTGAGTCTTGTTGAACTCTTATATGCATGATTGTTATATCCTCGTATTTCTTCTTTGAAACTTTGGTTTTTTTAGCCAACTAGATTGATTTTTCTTGCCATGGGAAGATGTGCTTTGTGATTGGTTCGATCTTGCGGTGCTCAATCTCAGTGACAGAAGTAGACATGACGCGCATGCACTACTAGGGAAAAGCCTAGTAGTAGCGCGGGTTTTTGGCCTACCAATAGCGTGGGTGGCAGCGCTACTATTACGGCGCTACAGCTAAAGGTTAGCAGTAGTGTGGGTTTACTGCGCTACTACTATATCCACTTAGTAGTAGCGCTTCCTGGAAAGGGCGCTACTGGTAATTACTAGTAGTGCTTCTCGCAGCCCGCACTACTACTATTATTCTGTATTATATTTCTTTTTTATTTCATGTTGTATTCATACACCTTTATACAAGTTTTCATACATAAGCAATTTAGAGATTGTTTTTACATCATAATGAGTTATTACATCACTGCGTGAAAGAACCGTGGACTAGCTTCAAGTGGATGGACATCCACTTGAAACTCATTCGCGGTTCTTTCACCCAATGATATAATAAATATCATCATCATAATACATCATTGTCATATAACACCTCCTCATGATCATCATTTTCATCAATGAGACATCATATAGAAAGTTGGTCACTAGTCATAATCACAACTCCTCATCATCATCATCAACTCTAACACATTGTAACACATAATAACACATTGTACCTAGGACCTACTTCTCTCTCATAGGACCTACTGCCTTCTCTTAGGTAAAATAGCATAAATCAAGATAGGCCCTGACTCTCCATTATGGAGAATGGAGATTATCCTGTCTCCAATTCTTGCCCTTCGCACAATGTTGCTTCCAAGTAGCTCCCTACGATTGACCATACATTTTTTCCAATCTTTGATTGTCATGTCTCCATCGGTTTTAGAAATCCGATATGGACAGGAGTGATTTGTAGGATGACCTGGGCGTATGTTCAAAACATCAAGGCGACCTTTCTGAAAAATCAGATGGGGCACACAATCCTTCAAGATTTTTTGATGAAAAACATAGTCATAACTTCGTAGTTAGCAATGTAGTTCAGTTTTAGAAGAATTTATGCAAAAGATGCACAGATGTCGTAATAGTAAAAAAAAACTTACCATGGCATCTCCATGGATGTTACCGTAGTTCAACACGTGCACTAGTGGCACGTATTGACCATAATGTGGAGGAGTTTGATAATAGATATTGTAATTCTCAAGATCAGTATTAAATGAGATCAGATGATTTTTCTCCTGATAAGTTAATTCTGAGCCATGGGTGTAGTAGGTTATGTCTACCATCTACCGCACATTCTTTAAAGAATGAAAATAAGCTGTCAATGGAAATAAGCTGTCAACTATTTTGAAATAAACAATATAAATTACTTAATAACTATGTTTGAGAAACTGACATAGCGGTAGAATTGGAAGTATATCAACAAGGACCCAAAAGTCCATATTGTCTTGGGCGATGTCAGGATCACCAAGATCCATGGTGACAAGCATACCCTCATGGAAATCATACATCTTGCAAATTTTTTTCCAATTCGGGCAACCAAAATGGGTTACGCTCTCAGAATTGTACAGATTTACTTCAAAATCCATACCATGATGGGTCATTAGGTTAATTTTCTTTGTTTCCATACTTTCATGATCTTCAAAATCCATCCTCTCCAAGACATAGCGTATTGCATGGCATGGGATAAGGTAGTCGAATTGTAAAGACAAAAATTACACGTTGAAGTAGTTGAAGTCATGCTTAATTACGAAAAACAGTTGTCGTCGTTGCGTACTGTTTCAACATCGAAGGTCTCCTGGAGCTTAATGCTGAAGCACCGACCTTCATCCAGGTGAGGCCTGTCGCACAGACCTCTATAGTCGTTGCACCAGTTGCACTCCCCCGGGAGACTTTCATCGTGCAATGACGACATTTCCTATGTTCATAATTCAAAGATTAAACTTGTACAATTAAATATATGTACTACAAAAACTAAATTAGATCATTACTATTCCTCATGGGTTGACTATCGGTCTGTCGGGTCTTTTCTTGAAAACTCTCAGCTCAGGTGGTGTATATATTCGACCGTGAGTGATGGTCGCTCCTCCCTTCGTCCCCGAGTGCATTACACCAAAATGTCTAGCACACGGGAACGAAGAAGAAGCGACCCCCACGACAACAGTCGGGATTCTTTGTCCTCTCATATATGGTGGAGACTCTCCCTCACTGATTCCTCTCTAACATTTTGCGACCGTCGGTGATGGTCATTACTCCTCCTTCCCCTAGTGCACAACAAAGGTCTAGCAAAGGGAGAAGAAGGAGAAACTACCCCCATGACAATAGTTGGGATTCTTTGTCCTCTTTGATATATGGTGGACACACTCCCTCACTGATTTTTCGACCGTTGATGATGGTCGTTATTCCGCCCTCCCCTAGTGCATAACAATGGTCTAGCACAAGGAGAATAAGGAAAAATGACCCCCACGATAACAGTCGGGATTCTTCTTCTCTCATATATGGTGCAGACTTTCTCCCTCACTCATTTGTTGACTATCATGTATGGAGCCTCGACAAACTTAAAGTCAACCTGAAATGTCGTTTAATTATCTTTCTACAAAATCCAGGCCACTCGATATTTCCTACATATTCTAGCACAAGTCATGCCAAAATTCACAGAAAAATCCGGCATGACCTTTGCTAAAAAAGGACATATCGAGCGCCTGAAATTTGCTGGAACGGAAATTAATCAACACTCTAGCAAAACATAGGCCACTCGGAGGTGTAACCTGTAAACATGGCCGGCCACTTGGGAAAGCACATATCTTATTTGAGCAACACAAGATATACATGTTTATATCTACATCGTATGAGCATTCAAACTTGATGGTCACTGCATTTCAACGGTTGAAAATATGAACAAAAACATTTCAAAATATCTTATAGGACTCATATTGACATGGAGATTTGGCTGGTCTAACCTCGAGGTCAGAGGCGGTCGGTGACGGGGACGATGGCGGGGATGATAGAGGGGCTCCTTGATTTCTGCAAAAACAAAAACCCTATAAGCTATCAACTAACCAAATGCATACTATCGGAGTAAATAGCCATGGGTAGCCTAGCTGGCTTCCCCTGGCCCTTCTGAAAAAATTACGAGCCCGTCCGGCTCTCAAGAATCCAAGACATGGGGCCGCCTTCCCCTTGCTGGCTGTCACCCAGGCCGGCTTTCGGAAGGTGGCCCGACTTTAGCCCTCATGAAAAAAGCCATGGGAGGGCCGACTTCGAGAAGCCGGCCGCGAGGAGGCCGACTCCAAGAAGCCGGCACCCATAAAGCGGTTGAGACCATACCCTCAAAGTTTGCATCCACCTAGCGGCGATGAGACGGGGCGTGGCTACAGTAAAGCCTGCGACCCCCAAATCCCGGAGCACGATCGGCACAGTCCGCCGTACGGGTGACCATGACCAACCCGGCGCAACACTGTTGCCATGCCGACCCTGACGCCATCCACGACGGACTACCAGCGCGGCCCACGGGCGGTGGGTCCCTTCGGGCAGAGAGACACCGGAAGGCGGCCACACCTCCCCTAGTCGGCCCAAGAGAGAGCCGGCTCCCCGCAGCCGGCTTGCCATCTTCCTCGAAGGAGACGCCCCATTAAGGAGACAAGACGCGGTGAGGCTACAGCGATCGCCCGCCGGGCGGCGGCACTGTAGCCACGCCTACCACGACGAAGCCCACGTCACCAAGATGGAGCAACAGTAACCAGCCGCCGACCAGGTCCTGGACAGTGGGCCTGCCTGTCGACCAAGGGGCCGGCAGCCGGCGGGACCCACCAGTCGGCAGGCCCCAGCAGCCGGCGCAGAAGCCGGCGAGCGCAGTCACAGACGGCTGGGCCCCGCGCCCAGTCGGATTACCATTGTACCCCCGGGGTAGGCCTATATAAACCCCCCGGGGCACCCATGCAAAGGGTTGGACCCCCAGCTAGTTTTAGACACCACACAAGGAGAAGAAGCAAGCTAGCCGTGCCCTTCTTCCTCCTCCCACCGAACAGCTCAAGGAGCATTGTGTAGCTACTTGTCCATCTAGTGATCATGCGGGGACCCCGCAGAGCAGCAGTAGGGGTGTTATCTCCACGGAGAGCCCCGAAGCTGGGTAAGATTCGCCAGCGTGCATGTCTTTGCCTCATCCCGTTTCCAGGCACCGGCGACGTCTTACTGGCTCCCACAATGATAAGCCACCCGTTGGCATATGTCGCACCTACCACCCGACATTTGGCGCCCACAGTGGGGCCAGGTGCACCGTCATCCGGAGACCTGTTCTGGACGGGAACCCTCTTCTTCCCCAGCGAGTGTAGCCAGCCCGGCACGCCGGATGGCGCTTGCCACGACGCGTTGCAAGGCGTCACCAACATCTGCTCGGCGAGCAGCCTCGCCAATCTCCTCGACGAAACCCTCATCTCCGACGAGCTCGCCTCCGATGCGGGCACCGACCACCTCGCCAACCTCCTCGGCCAGCTCCATGTCTCCAGCGAGCCCGTTGTGGATCTGGAGTCGGTTGGCTCCACCGACCCGATGCCTGCTGACTCCGACACGGCCTCCTTCGACACCTTCCCCACCAACGTCGCGATCTACAATGACCCGCTTCCCCGAGCCGATGGCTGCGATGCTGTCACCACCGAGGTGATGGTCATCGGCCACGACGGCGCTGCTGACGAGAGCGCCCACGACGCCCCACACGCGGCGGCCCATGACTTGTCCACCCCCCTCCCGGCTGATGCCGACGATGAAGCACTGGAGGCGCGCCGCCTCGCCCTCCTCGTAGAGGGCCGGAGGCTGGCTTCCGTGAGACGCCTCACTGAGGCCTACCAGCGTGAAGCTGACCGCGCCGCCTTCGGCACGCCGGCCCCGGGTGGGCCAAGCCGGGCCGGCATTGTCAAGCAACGCGGCGCCGTCATCGCCGACACGCTGGGAGTCGACCGCCCGGTCTATGCCACTCCGCTCGAGAACTTGCGTGCCGCCCAGGCGGCCGTGGACGAGTTGGATGGCTTGGAGGCCGAAGAACTCCCCCACATGACCCGACGCATCCAGTAACTGATCGACGCGCAGAAGCCGAAGGCACGAAAGAGAGACGACTCCGGCAAGGAGTCGGAACGACCATGGAACGCCAACCTCCTTCGAAGATTTTACAGTTGAAATGCAGTATGTATCACGCTAACTTTTGAACTAAATACGAGACAATAGGCCCCCCGAGGAGGGCTCGGGGACTGCCATCTTTTATCTATGAATGAAAAGTATCATGCTTATGACCTTGTCATTTCATTTACTTGTTCCGTCCGGCACCGGGTTCGACTAGTCGGCCCGAGGACTGGCCGACTGGAGTTATATTAGAAGTCCTACCCGCAGTCAGACAAGTAGTGTGCCGACACCCAGACTGAGCTCTTGCCAAAGTCGCAGTTCAAAGAACCGGCTGTCCGGCTGGCAAGAGTCAAAAGCAGGAAAGGATGCCCACACGAAAAATGGCCAGGGACCAACGGACTAATATAACGAAAGCCGGTTTGCCGCCTACCACCGACCGACTACCAAAGTAGCCGGCCGGCCGGTTTCCATTCACTTCACTTCAATCCAAGAAAGCTCGAGTACTTGCCTCCCCAAAGAGGGAAGGCGGCAAAGGAAAAAGGCTAAGGATAAAAAGCATACGCGAATGGAAACCAAACATGCACATAATAATATTTACATAAGATACCTCCAAGAGGCCAGCATTCAACATAGTTTGGATACACCCCCAGTGGGTGGAACTGCGAAAGCTTAATAAAGATTGTTCAAAAGGCAACAAGTAGGAAAAATAAGGATGGCAGATCAAGCTGGCAGAGCGACCGACGAGCCGGGCTGGTCGGCGGAGACGGTTGTGCCGGCTGAAGGAGCGGCCGGCTGGCGAACCTCGGCTTGATCACCGCCTCCCGCAGAGGGCACGCTTCCACGCGCCTCATTGCTGGAGGCACGGTCAGCCTGAGGCCGGCCGGTTGTTCCACTAGCTGGCTCGACGTCTTCACCGTCCTCTTCTCCGTCATCCTCGCCCTCGTCACTGGAGGTGATCTCCTCTGCCGAGTCCTCGCCCACCGCCGGGTTCAGCCCGAACCACTCCTCCGGCTTGGCAACGCCGTCATCATTGATTTCAGGTGCAAAAACGCTGATGTCGGTGCACTCGGCGATCGTCGAAGCACGCTGGGCGATAGCCGGCCGCACCTCCTCCAGCTCCGCGTCGGCCTCCAGTCGCCAAGTGCGCAGCTGGTCCAGGTTCAGCCCTGGGTACCAAGCTCGAACGAACTTCAACGCCCGCCCGGCTCCAAGACGGGCCGCCGACGCCTTCCAAGCTTCAAAGCGACCGACTGCGACCTCCAGCCAGTCGGCAGTCCGGCTTGGGGTGTGGGGGATCGTCTCGCCGGGCCAGAGGGCGGCCAACACCTGCGCCCCGGCACGTTGGAGCCGGCGAAGCATCCGGTGAGCCGGCTGCAGCCGCGCTTGGACAGCCAAGAGCTGCTCCTCAAGCGTCCGATTCGCGTCCGGCGCGATGTTGACCCCCGCCTGATGGCGCGCCTCGCGATGGGCCTCGATGGTTTGGCGGCAAAGGCGGAGTAGCCGGGAAAGTAGTCTGCACAAGAAAATAGGCAGCAGCACAAGTCAGGCCAAAAACCAGGCGGCAAGGGGCAGGAGAGGAGCGAGGAAGGCGGCTTACCGTCGATCAAGTCCTTGATGCGGCCGAAGCCTTCATACAGCGCTCGCCGGGTCTCAGCCCAGCTCGCGGCCTCGGTCTCAAACTCTGCCTTCAGGGCGGCCTCGCTATCCTGCGCTTTCTGCAGGGCCGCCATGTGGCTCTCCTCCGAGTCAGCCAACTTCTTGGCCAGGCGGTCACACTCCTGGACCAAGGCAGCGTACTCAGCATCCTTGGTACGATGGGCGGCCTGCGCTTCGCCGAGCTCCCTCCTCAAGTCGGCGTTGGCCCCTGAAAGCACAAAAGAAAAAAAACCAATAAGGAAAAATTCGTCAAGGAAGATCCGACCTGACTGCTCAGCAGTCGGCCCGAATCTCGGGGACTACACCCAGTGGGTACGCTGACGCGCCCCCACAGGAGACAGACAAGATCAAGCACTTACTTCGGCTGTCGGCCAGGTCGTCGGTCTTCCGACCCAACTCCTGAGCCTGGGAGTTGAAGGCGGCAGCACGGGATTTATGATATTCCTGGAAGTTCAGACAGGAAGCAAAAACAAGGTAGTCGTCAAGAAAGATCCGACCCGACTGCTCAGCAGTCGGCCCGAATCTCGGGGACTACACCCAGTGGGTGCGCTGACGCGCCCCCACGGAAGAAATCAAGAGACCAAAGCGGCCAAGAATTAAAGACTCACCCGGATGGCGGCCCGCGTCGACAGGAACTCCTGGGTGTACTACTGCAGCAGGGCGGCCTGAGCTTGAAGCCGGCTCCGGACCTCTTGAGCCGCCACATTCAGCTCGTCGGTCCCCCCGCTGGGAGTCCACTCGGACGTGGCGGTGCTGGCCGCCTCCAGAGCCTCCGCCGACTGGCCGGCGCCCGCAACTCGGCGCAACTCCAGCGGAGCGGCGCCTCCCCCTGCGCGCCGACGCGTCACCGGCTGCACCTCGAAGCCGGCTCCGTCCTCCGGCTCACCCCCGGCCAGCTCCTCTGTCGCCGCTGACGATTGGCTGCCTTGGCCCGCTCCGGTTGGCGCTGCCGGCGGTGCTCTCCCCGCGAAGACCACGAGGTCCTCCCTCCTTTCCATCAGCAGCGGGTCTTGGACAATTTCCTCCGCCAGGGGCAATGGGGTGTCAGGGGCCACGGCTCGAAGGGGAATGGCGAGCAGCGGAGGCTGGTTACGCGAACCCTCCGCCTCCGTTTCCGCGGTTACCGCCTCCGCCTGGGCCTTGGCTGCCGCGTCGGCCTACTCCCTCGCCGCCTGGGCGGCCGCTTTTTCCGCCGCCTCACGCTCCTCCCGCGCCTCACGGGCGTTCCGCTCCGTGGCCTCCCTGAGGTCGGCGCGAGGGTCCACGCGGCGGGAGCCCGAAGACCCTCCAGTCGGCCCAACTACGGAGCCGCCCGGACCCCGCTCAAGGGAAAGCGGCGCCCTGTCCAGTGAGCGGGAAAAGGTCAGGAAGAATGTTCGAACAGGAGAGAACGATGAAAAGCATGCGACCAGGCAATCGACGACTTACGCTGAGACCGCCTGAGGCTGCTTCACCGCCTTGCGGAAGCGGGCCGCTTTCGCGGCCGCCTCATCTCGTTTGGTCGCCGTGGTGGAGGCTTTGGACTTCTTCGGCCGACTGCCAAAGAGGATTGACGCGGCCCGGCGCTTCTGTGTGCCGCCGCTGGCAGCCGGCGCGGTGGACGAGCCCGTGCCCTGATGGTCGGCCGCCGGCTGGCGACGCGGGGCGACTTCGGCTTCGGCATCATCCGGCCAGTCCTCGAAGCTGGCGGTAAGCCCTGTGCCTCCGGGCTCGGCGTCGTCCCCCACGACGGCGTCTTCCATGGCGGCCGCCCCCAAATCCGGGTCGTCGACGTCGTCCACCGTGCGGTCGGGGACGTACTGGCGTTCTATCCCTGCTGCCCCAGACGTCGGCGGAAGAAGGGGGTTCTGCTAAGAAGAACCGACCGATCAGAAGCCGGCCATCATAAAGCCGGCTACCAACAAAAAGAAGAAAGAGAGGAAAGCTTACCACGGGCGGAGGGTTGGCACGAGAATACGGCACCTTGCCGTATCTCCAGTCCTCGGCGAGCTTGCAATTGGAGATATGATTTACCATGTACGACACCTCCGCATGAGGCATCTCCCTGGTGCTCAGCCGGCTTGGGTCGAAGCGGCCGCTCATCTGACACATCATGTGGGGACGGCTTTGGAGAGGAAGTATTCGGCACTCCATGAAGGCGGCCACCAAGTCGGCCCCGCTTAGGCCTTCCGACTGGATCATCACCCGAAGCCGGGAGACAGCAGCGTTCCCGGCCTGAGACAGTGACCTGGACCGGAAACTCCATGAGGGCTGCCTCCCAGCCGGCGGGCCGGCTATGTAAGCCGGCAGGTTGACGTGGTCTCCTTGCTGGGCGACGTTCTTCACGTAGAAGTACGACTTCTGCCATACCTTCACCGACTGGATCAGGGGGATGGACGGGAACGGGTTGTTCTCGCCCGACCTCCTCATGGCGATGTAGGCCCCGCAGGGGGCAGGCACGCCTGCGATGACGGTGCCGAGTTTTCTCTGGAAGAATTCCCCCCAGAGCTCCAGCGTGGGGAGCAGCCCCAAGAAACCTTCGCAGAGAGAGACGAAGGCCGACAGCAACATCACCGCGTTGGGCGTGAGGTGATGCGGCTGAAGATTGTAGAACTCGAGGAAGGAGTGCAGGAATCCGCTCGCTGGAAGGCCGAAGCCGCGCAGGAAGTGCGAGCGGAAGACGACCCGCTCGCCCTCCTCCGGTGCCGGCGAGATCTCCGTCTCTGGCGCCAGGCGGACCCGCACGAGGTTGGCGTCGGGCAGGCGCCGAGTCTGGCGGAGGAACTCAACATGGTCCTCATGGACGTTGGAGCCATCCCACGAGCTCGACAGCGCCATGGGAGCAAGACGATGTGGCGGCGCGGCGGCGCTGAGACGGGAGGCTGCGGCGGCAACGAGAGGAAGAAAGGAGGACGAGAAGGGGCGGAGCGAGAGAGAGCGTGCGAACCTCTGTCTCTCCCCCTCCTCCCCCTACTTATAGGCTCGCGTGGGTTGAAAATATGAACAAAAACATTTCAAAATATCTTATAGGACTCATATTAACATGGAGATTTGGCTGGTCTAACCTCGAGGTCGGAGGCGGTCGGTGACGGGGACGACGGCGGGGATGATAGAGGGGCTCCTTGATTTCTGCAAAAACAAAAACCCTATAAGCTATCAACTAATCAAATGCATACTGTCGGAGTAAATAGCCATGGGTAGCCTAGCCGGCTTCCCCTGGCCCTTCTGAAAAAATTACGAGCCCGTCCGGCTCTCAAGAATCCAAGACATGGGGCCGCCTTCCCCTTGCTGGCTGTCACCCAGGCCGGCTTTCGGAAGGCGGCCCGACTTTAGCCCTCATGAAAAAAGTCATGGGAGGGCCGACTTGGAGAAGCCGGCCGCGAGGAGGCCGACTCCAAGAAGCCGGCTCCCATAAAGCGGTCGAGACCGTACCCTCAAAGTTTGCATCCACCTAGCGGCGATGAGACGGGGCGTGGCTACAGTAAAGCCTGCCACCCCCAAATCCCGGAGCACAATCGGCACAGTGCGCCGTACGGGTGACCATGACCCGCCCGGCGCAACACTGTTGCCATGCCGACCCTGATGCCATCCACGACGGACTACCAGCGCGGCCCACGGGCGGTGGGTCCCTTCAGGCAGAGAGACACCCGAAGGCGGCCACACCTCCCCCAGTCGGCCCAAGAGAGAGCCGGCTCCCTGCAGCCGGCTTGCCATCTTCCTCGAAGGAGACGCCCCATTAAGGAGACAAGACGCGGTGAGGCTACAGCGATCGCCCGCCGGGCGGCGACACTGTAGCCACGCCTACCACGACGAAGCCCACGTCACCAAGATGGAGCAACAGTAACCAGCCGCCGACCAGGTCCTGGACAGTGGGGCCTGCCTGTCGACCAAGGGGCCGGCAGACGGCGGGACCCACCAGTCGGCGGGCCCCAGCAGCCGGAGCAGAAGCTGGCGAGCGTAGTCACAGACGGCTGGGCCCCGCGCCCAGTCGGATTACCATTGTACCCCTGGGGGGTAGGCCTATATAAAACCCCCGGGGCACCCATGCAAAGGGTTGGACCCCCAGCTAGTTTTAGACACCACACAAGGAGAAGAAGCAAGCTAGCCGTGCCCTTCTTCCTCCTCCCACCGAACAGCTCAAGGAGCATTGTGTAGCTACTTGTCCATCTAGTGATCATGCGGAGACCCCGCAGAGCAGCAGTAGCGGTGTTATCTCCACGGAGAGCCCCGAAGCTGGGTAAGATTCGCCGGCGTGCATGTCTTCGCCTCATCCCGTTTCCACGCACCGGCGACGTCTTACTGGCTCCCACAATGATAAGCCACCCGTTAGCATATGTCGCACCTACCACCCGACACATATGCCTTGCATCGTGGGGTCCAATTTGAGCATTCAAAATAGGAGTAGTTCTCCAATTTGAGCATTCAGTAAGCAAAACCAAATCGTAAAATAAATAAGTATTGAAATTAGCATGCATTCAATAAGGAAAACAAAATCATCTCTTGCGTCTGTACATCATCGAATATTATCACTAATACATCTCGAAAAGTATCACACATATAACATCACTAATACAGCTAAAATCCTAGCGAACGACGGGTATCGGCGCGGGCGGTGGACATCCAGAGAGAAGGAACCATCATAGGATCATAGCTCTAGTGAGATCCCTGAAGAACTTGCCAGGTATTGGAGAACCTTCCCTCCAACGCAACCATGTAGCGATGGACGTGCTCGTCCTCCTCGCTGACACGGTGACGTACCACCTTCGCGGGGTCCTCAAGCCTCCGCGCCATCACTGGCCCACACGACCGCTAACAAAGAAGGTTCGGGTCAACGACGGGCTGGCTCCTCACCAAGCTGCGCCCCCGGAAGGTAGCACCTCCCAGTACCAACCCGGCGAAGCCCAGTCCCGGACATGGCCCCTCTGATCAAGCAGGTGTCCTCCGCCGACTCGGCGACGAGGATGCGGGATAGGCATCGTCGACGTCAATGCAGGAATAATTGCTTTAACTAAAAAAATAATAACAAATGTGACATGTTCAAAATATGACATGTCCACTTCAAAATGAATCAACCTAGAATACTGTTAAATACACCTAAAAATAAACTAGTTCTATTAATTTTCTTACTAAAAATAAACTAGTTCTATTAATTCAACTAGTTCAACTAAGCACTTACTATTAAACAGTTACTAAAAAATAGTAAAAAATTTACATTATACAAGAACAGTAAAAAAGAGTTTAGGAGGGGAGAAGAGGGAGGAGGGGGCAGCCGGAGGAGGACGGCCGAGGGGGCTGCTGGTGGAGGAGGGAGGAGGGGGCGGTCGAAGGAGGAGGGCTGAGGGGGCGGCCGGTGGAGGAGGGAGGAGGGAGCGGCCGGTGGAGGAGGGTGGAGGGGCAGCCGGTGGAGGAGGGCGCGACCGATGGAGGAGGGAGGAACGACGGCGGCGGGCGACGATGGTCGTCGGGGAATGGCGGCGGCGGCAGACGATGGTCATCGGGGAATGTCACACCCTGATTTTCATGCCACAACACTTAAGCTAATAAATCATGATAAAGTGTGGTTTGACAAAAACTTTTGCATTATTTGGCTTTTATTTGGAGTTGGTTTTCTCTCTGTGTTTTTCAAGTGCTCTTTAAGTCAACACAACTCCGCCTCCCACACTTCATCTCCTTACCCCAAACTTCTGCCCAATGATCATGCCATGTGTATAGTGCACTATAGTATTTTCTTACAAAAATAATTTGTCCAAATAGTATTTTCAAAAATTAGTTTTCCAAAAACCCCTGAATTGAGGTTTGCACTATAAGTACTTGATTTGGGGTATGAAAAATATTTCAAAGAGTATATTTGAAACCTAGTAGATATAGGACTCCCATAAACCACAAAAATTTAATTTTAAAAGTTATTTTCCTTTTTTATTTAAAAGCTTTTTCTTCAGGCCAGAAATGGTCTTTAATAGGGAAAAATTATTTTATTGCTTAAAAAATATTTGACAAAAATCATGGAAACTCAGTGGACATATATTTTCCATATATAAGAGTTTCAACACATGGTCATGTTCAAAATATTGGGCAAAATTCTCCAAAACCATTTCTGTCCATTTCAAGTATTTGAAATATTTATACAAGAAATATTTTCAAATAAATCCAAGAAAATTCTAGAAAGTCAAATATGCATGATGTGATGATATTGAAAATTTTCATATCAATCAAAATAATTTTGGTTCACAAAAGTGCCCCAAAACCCTTTCTGTCCAGATCCATGTTTGAACAACTCTAGATTGCCAACTTTATCCATTTGATCCCAAACTTTGTGGACATTATCAAATACCCAAATGATCAAACTACACCAAGTGGTGCATCAAGGAGAATATTTTTGGATGACTAGATCTTGAAAAACCCATTTCTGTTGATTTCTAGGGTTTACAAAAGTTGCATTGGAAACTTTACCCAAATGAACTCAAATTTGGTGGAACACCCTATTTCTATGTGCCATTCCATCCTGTTAAGTATCATGGCAAGTGGAATTAATTTTCTTGCCCAAACCAGCAACAAACACCTTCTGACACTTTACCAAATTGCCATCTTAGACCTCTTCCACTAATCTCCATGGGCTCAACTTTGTACTATGGCTACTCCTGACCCTCTTCTACCTCTAGTAACTTTCCCCTGGCCATTGCTCAATGATTGAGGGGTGAAACACCCCCATTTACCTCCCTAGACAGCAGCTTCTCTCTCTCCCTCAACCTTCCTCCTCACTCAAGTGGCTCCCCAGGGCATCCATGGCCATAGCCCACTTCTTTACTTCCCCTAGAGCTACCAGACACCTTTGGCCGCGCCCACATTGCATAAAAAATGGCGATGCCGGTCATTTGGGCGCTCTGGAGCGCGCTACAGTGCGATCCCGCACTGTCGCCGCCCCCTGCCAACCACTCTCGGCCACCTCGGGCCTCCCCAGCGCGCCCGACGATGTGCCTCGGCGTCTGCGTCATGCTAAACCCCTGTCCCCCTCCTCCTTCTCCCTCCTGCTGCCCCTCCTCGCACGCGCACCAGTGGCCTGAGAGCTCCAATGAGCGGCCTCACACGCGCGGCATCTCTGGCCTTACCACGCTCTCTCCCTTAGCTCCCCTTGGTGTAGTCCATGCCCAGCAACATCCCAGACACGGCGCCAGCTCCTCCCAAGCCCTATGGCGACGAGCAGGAGCCCGCCGGTGCACGGGTCTACGGCACCCCACCGTTCACCTATTTAAGGGCCTCCCCGAGCCCTACCCTCCTCACCACTCGCTCTCTCACTCCCCTAATCACCCCCTACACCACTCACCCCTCTCCAGACGAGCCCGAGCTCGAGATCGAGCTCGAGCTCTGCCGCCTTGGGTCGCCGTCGATCCCACGGTACAGGCCACCCCCAGCCCTCTTTATTGCTTCTTTGGAACTCCCATTGCCCGTTGATCGATTCCCCCCTCTTTCCCGCTCGTTTTTCAGTCGGAAACGTCCAGAGTATCGACGCTCGACGCTCCTCCGTCGTGAACCTTGTCATCGGCGAACCACTGCTCCCCTCCGGTCAACTCGGGCACCACCCGAACGGCTACATGACTAGGAGTCCAACGGTGCCATCAGCTCACCCTATCGTGCCCGAAAACGTCGCCGGTGAGCTCGTCGGCCCTCTGTCGTAGGGTTAGGGATGACAGGCGGGCCCCGCCTGTCAGCCTCTCCTCTCCATCGCCCCCCTCTCGCTCGCTGACGCTTGGGCCCCGCCCGTCAGATTTAAACCTGGCGCGCGCGCGTGCACCAGTGCGCTGGGCCGCCTCTCTGGCTGGGCCTGCTGCGCTGCGGCTGTTCTGGCCCAGCAAGCACAGTGCCCCTTCTCCTTTTTCTTTTATGTCAAACTTGAAAAAAATTCCACGAGATTAAATATTAATCCAAATGCAATAATTCCAGTTCCTAAAATCTTGTAAAAATCCCATGTATTTAATGGTATAACTTTCATTCAGGTCCAACCAACTTTTATATACTATTCATATTCAAATTCAAATTTGAATATATTTAAACCCCTTTGAAAATCCATTTCATCTATTCTGCTACTCCAAGTCCAAAGCTAGGAATTTTCCCCTTCTTAGTTTTCACCCTAGTATTTAACAAAAATGAGTTGACATTTTTCTGAGCACTTCCGTTTTTCTAATTTATTATTGCCTTATTTTCCCGTTATTATTTTGCGATGATAGATTGCGTTGCTGACAAAGGAGTTGGACCAGAAGACTTTGAAGACCCAGAAGACCATGCTGAGCCAGGCAAGCAGCCCTTTGACCATGTTTAAGAAACCCTTTTTGTGCATGTCATATGTCACTTTCATTGCTTGCATCAAAGTCATGATAATGTGGTGACCACTTGAGGTGGTTTGCCACCGTTACTTCCTCGTTGATACTTGCATGGTGCATGACCCTACCTCCTTATGAGGGTTATGCCGGTGGGAGTAGGTAGGATGCTGGAGTAGTTGCTACGCAAAAAGGGACGGGAATATGCATGGTGATGAAGGCAAAGTATTTTCAAAAGAGTTTTTTTGAAAAACCCTGTCAGGTGCCACTTATGCTTGAGGGAGATAATGAGTTGGGTAACCACTTGATGACGAAGTGGTGTACCGAGGCAAGTGTGTGTGTTGTTTTCCAAAATGGATTGGTTTAAGTTGCGGCCGTTATTCCAACCTTACATGCGCAACCACTCTACCCTTATATGGGAAAGGGCATTATTGATTACCTAGGCCGATACTAGCTTGGAGCCCGCATTACGAGTGACGGGAGAGTTGTTGTTGCGCTCTCTCGGGACGGGGTCGTGCCAGGTTGGGCGGCCATGACTGTTTTCATAGGGCACCGGACACACCGTTGGTACCCCGTGCTTGTGGTATGTGATGAATATGGGAGCGAGGCTCCTCAATTTTAAGATGTGAAATGTTGGGCATGGCGGTTACTACCAATCGAGTGGACTCTATGTTAGTGTCGTCTTGGGAAAGATAGTGATCGGGTGCTTACCCCGGGTACTTGAGGTACCGCGGGTCGTGAATGACACGGAAGTTCCCTGAATCTTGTGCGTAAAGTGTGCAACCTCTGCAGAGTGTAAAACTATTCGAATAGCCGTGTCCACGGTCAAGGATAGTTGGGTAACCGCTCTTGGGCTATGTCCACTAGTTTACAAACCAGTGTGTGTGGGAAGAACTACTTGGGTCAAGTCAAAGGACTTGACATGGATGAGTTGGGTTGGAGCCCACTCCCTTTATGTTGATATCTGTAACCAGTTCCTAAGGTTACTTGAATTCATATGATGCATGTTTAACCAGTTGTTAAACATGTCATAACACAACAAAATTAGCTTTCTGCAAAAAATTACCTATGTCATGCATTGTTGTATCTTGAGCCAAAACATGGGTTGCTTGCGAGTACATTCAAAGTACTCATTGGCTTGCCACTGGTTATTTTATTTGCGCATGAAAGAACAGGATATGATGAAGAATACTTCGGTTAAGAACATGCGAGCTAGGACGCTTCCCAGTCAGAATGCCTGTAGGGTTAAGGCAGATGGCATGGGTCCAAGTTATTGACGAAGATTACCGCTGCGAAGTTATACTCAAGACTCGACCATAACGGTCATAATTTATGTAAGACGGTATATATGGATGTAAGACTCTTTTTATTCAGCTTCTATGTGTTCAGTGAGCATTGATCTCTGGGATCAATATACACGTGCATTTGGTGATCACGACTTATGAGTCGGGGTCCCCACAGGGCTGGTATCAGAGCCATCATGACTGTAGGAAGCCTTACTTAGCATGGGCGTTAGGACAAAACCCGTTTGCAAGACCCTCTATACTCCTCTTCTTTGCTGAGATTTCCCAAACCTAAGGGATATTTCTCCTTATTGACCTCCCCTATTCAACTTTTGTAGATGGCCGTTGCCCCCTTGAGACTCCTTATGACAGGATTACCATCACTCCTAAAAGACTGCCTCCAAAAACGCCATTATCCCTTGCTGCCCATGTACACCCTGCATGAACTGGAAAATGATGTGCTCGAGAAGGAGTTCTACGCCAAGGTTTGTGTGCCTGCCAAGACCTCACCCCAAGGGTGGTTCTTCATTGGACCACCCATGCCAACAAGAGACCTAGCCATTCAGCAGGTGGCATATGAAGCGCTCCTCCGTCTTCGAGACCTCCTTCCAGAAATGAAAGAAGAACATGCCACCCGCTATCTACCTCGCAAGAACAGATTTGGAGCCCCAACTCAAGTGAAGATTTCCCCAGAAGATGAGGATCCAACCCTCAAGTACCAGATCCGCTTCATCAATGCAGGAGACTACCTTCTACGTCACCTTACCGAAGCATTTCTTAAGGCTCGCCAAGACCTCCCTTCACTTCTGCACCTCCACTGCCTCGAGAAGAAGGTGGCCGAGCAAGGATGGCAAATCACTGCCTTACAAGCCCACATTACCAATCGGGAGCAACAAATCGAGGAACTTCGGAAAACCCGCAACCAAACCCCACACGGGAGGCATAGGAATGAATTTCCATATCCACCTCGTAGAAGATCGTCGTCAGGCCACCGACGACAGAACCCAAGACTGAATGACAACCTTTTTGCTTTCGTCACTTGTCATGGGTGTGGTGAACTTGGGCACATTAAAAGGATGTGTCCCAACAGGTGGCCGACTATCGCATACCCATTGGCACCACAAGGGGAACCCAGAAACTGAAGACTAAACGCCCTTCTCTCCGAGCAGGCACGACTACCAAGCCCGAGAACCCCTAGGGTAGGATGAGTCGTGTACCCCCATATGCGTAGTCGAGTCCGTGTGATGGTTCGAATGGATCCACGTTCTGTGTTGCTTGTTTTTATTTGTTTGTGTTTTGATATAAGTCGCACATTTTCCCTAGGCAGCTTGTACGCGACTATATCACCTATCGTGTCTTAATGGAATTGTGTGTGGCCTTTACGGCACCTGTTTGTTTGCACTTGCACTATAGAACCCCCTTTGGGCATTCCCCTCCTCTATGCTATTTTCCCTCTCATCTCTCTCATCTCTGAAGACCAGCAAGACAAAATGCACTAAGGATTCCACCTCGGCAAGCAACTGACACTGAAGACTTTTGCTACAGCTTCCTCGACCAGGTGCAAACCCGTAGTATTACCCATCATGACTGGAAACCCCATCCCTAGACCCTTCGAGACTTCACGAGCTACCCTAGCTCAAGTCCTTAACCATGTTCTTAACCCACAGAATCACAAGAGGACCAGTTAAGCCTCTGTAAACCTTGCACAGCACTGGGTTCATTATGGAACTAGCGGACATAGTGAACAAGCACATTATCATCCTAATATAGCACCAGAACTGACGATGCCATAGGGAAGACCAATTTGAGGATATAGGAATAGAGGACAAATGACTTGATGAGTTTATATCAATGACTTTGAGGAATTATATGAGACTATTTCGTGGATTATGAGGCTTTCATGTTGGTAGATGAACTAGGTGGGATCATGATTATAGAGTAGCATAGCTTTCATTACCCCTGGATAAATTGGATTTAGTGGGACAATTAAGATCGCAAGCTAAATTCTTGGAAGTATATGGATTTAACTTAGCCATGGGATATTGATAGGAGACAGTTGATATTACGTAAATGACTTGGGGGAAACATGTAGGAATTCTCGTCGGACATGAGATTTGGATTTAAATAGGTGATCCTAGTAGAGTATAGGTGGTGAGTAAGTCTACATGGTTCGGAGTAAATTGGATTTAGAATGATGATCTCGATCATGATACCATGTTTCTTGGAGGTCAATAAACTAGGAGATTGGATTAATTGTCGGAGATGATATAAGCTTGACCTTGGAGTTTACTTGATCGCGATAATGGGAATTGGTGGATTGACTATAGTAAGGATAGCCTTTCAAGTATTTGGGATTATTGGACTTTAGGAGATCATGTGGAACACCATAGACACTGGATTTGCAGAATTAAAGTATTATGTAGTGATTAATGGAAGTTAACGGGTTATTGGAGTTGATTCATAGGAACGAAACAAGATTTTGGAGTGGCATACGACGTGTTTCCTTAGGATAGAGATACACTAACATGGACCTTGGAACAATAGGATGGGCACTTGGATTGTCATGATTTATTCCCTCTTGGAAGTTTGTATGCTCTACCCATGGATTTTTAGGGGTAGCCATACATATAAGTTTGGGGATCATAGACATATATGATTTTGTTAGACCTCCTCTCGGGAGTCACGAGTATATAGATCACATGAGTGATGATTGGATTTGGCCTATATGAGATGATGCTTTCGGTGGTATAAGGTTATTTGTTTGAAGGCCTAGATAGACTATTGGCATCTCAGAAACCGTGCTTAAGGATAAGATAATAAAATTTTCACTCGCACACTAGAATCCTTGAAACCCTTAAGCCCTACTAAGCCACAACATGGTCGGGTCATGACCATAGGTCTTGACTCTAGATCGAGAACACCTTGGACCATACTCAACCGTGACCAGCACCAATACCCCCATCCTACTTTATGTACCTCATGAACAAGTCTTCATGGAGTACTTGGAGAAGTTGGTTGTCATGTTTAGTGACATACTTGTCTACCCGGAAAAGGAAGAAGAGTCGTCCAGCTGGTTAGAAGACATTGGAAGACCGCCATGTCAAGAAGGAAGAACTATACCAACCACCATCGTCAAGAAGTGAACTTCCTCGTCAAAGACCATGTGTCTCTTCAAACCTCTTATCTCAAAGGAACCAAGCATTTCCATGTCAAAAGGGAAGCTCACACCAAGATTTATCGTCCCTCTCCAAGATCACTGCAAGAAGAAGAATAGACGGCTGCCAGCTAGAGTTACCACCTGAGTCACCCACTGTGCACAACATTTTTCCACGCAGCACCACTCCAAAAATGTTTCCAACTTCCTAACTAGTCTGGCCTCTACAAGGACATCGATTACCGAGCCATCGACCTCCAGCCCAATATGACCTATGCGAGAGACCCCAATTGCAACCTGGACCAAGCAGGACGTCATACACGAAGCCACGCTATTGAGTACTTCAAGGTTCAATGAAGCACCACTCGGAAGCACAAGTAGTATGAGGACGTGAAGACTACCCCAGGTCTAGTTGTATTCCTTTCCATGACTAGTTCGGGAATCTCGGGGACGAGATTCTTGTAAGGGGGGTAGGTCTGTCACACCCTGATTTTCATGCCACAACACTTAAGCTAATAAATCATGATAGAGTGTGGTTTGACAAAAACTTTTGCATTATTTGGCTTTTATTTGGAGTTGGTTTTCTCTCTGTGTTTTTCAAGTGCTCTTTAAAGTCAACACAACTCCCCATCCCATACTTCATCTCCTTGCCCAAACTTCTGCCCAATGATCATGCCATGTGTATAATGCAATATAGTATTTTCTTACAAAAATAATTTGGCCAAATAGTATTTTCAAAAATTAGTTTTCCAAAACCCCTTGAATTGAGGTTTGCACTACAAGTACTTGATTTGGGGTATGAAAAATATTTCAAAGAGAATATTTGAAACCTAGTAGATATGGGACTCCCATAAACCACACAAATTTAATTTTAGAAGTTATTTTCCTTTTTTAATTAAAAGCTTTTTCTTAAGGCCGGAAATGGTCTTTAATAGGGAAAAATTATTTTATTGTTTCAAAAATATTTGACAAAAATCATGGAAACTCAGCGGACATATATTTTCCATATATAAGAGTTTCAACACATGGTCATGTTCAAAATATTGGGCAAAATTCTCCAAACCATTTCTGTCCATTTCAAGTATTTGAAATATTTCTACAAGAAATATTTTCAAATAAATCCAGGAAAATTCTAGAAAGTGACATATGCATAATGTGATGATCTTGAAAATTTTCATATCAATCAAAATAATTTTGGTTCACAAAAGTGCCCCAAAACCCTTTCTGTCCAGATCCAAGTTGAACAACTCTAGATTGCCAACTTTCTCCATTTGATCCCAAACTTTGTGGACATTATCAAATACCAAAATTATCAAACTACACCAAGTGGTGCATCAAGGAGAATATTTTTGGATGACTAGATCTTGAAAAACCCTTTTTTGTTGATTTCTAGGGTTTACAAAAGTTGCATTGGCAACTTTACCCAAATGAACTCAAATTTGGTGGAACACCCTATTTATATGTGCCATTCCATCCTGTTAAGTATCATGGCAAGTGGAATTCATTTTCTTGCCCAAACCAACAACAAACACCTTCTGACACTTTACCAAAATGCCATCTTAGACCTCTTCCACTAATCTCCAAGGGCTCAACTTTGTACTACAGCTACTCCTGACCCTCTTCTACCTCCAGTAACTTTCCCCTGGCCATTGCTCAATGATTGAGGGGTGAAACACCCCCATTTACCTCCCTGGACAGCAGCATCTCTCTCTCCCTCAACCTTCCTCCTCACTCCAGTGGCTCCCCAGGGCATCCAAGGCCATAGCCCACTTCTTTACTTCCCCCTAGAGCTACCAGACACCTGTGGTCGCGCCCACATTGCATAAAAAATGGCCATGGCGGCCATTTGGGCGCTCTAGAGCGTGCTACAGTGCGCTCCCGCACTGTAGCCGCCCCCTGCCAACCACTCCCGGCCACCTCGGGCCTCCCCAGTGCGCCCGACGATGTGCATCGGCGTCTGCGTCACGCTAAACCCATGTCCCCCTCCTCCTTCTCCCTCCTACTGCCCCTCCTCACACGCGCACCGGCCGCCCGAGAGCTGCAATGAGCGGCCTCACACGCGCGGCATCTCTGTCCTTACCCTGCTCTCTCCCTTAGCTCCCCTTGGCATAGTCCATGCCCAGCAACATCCCACACACGGTGCCAGCTCCTCCCGAGCCCTGTGGCGACGAGCAGGAGCCCGCCGGCGCATGGGTCTACGGCACCACGCCGTTCACCTATTTAAGGGCCTCCCCGAGCCCTACCCTCCTCACCACTCGCTCTCTCACTCCCCTAATCACCCCCTACACCACTCACCCCTCTCCAGACGAACCCGAGCTCGAGATCGAGATCGAGCTCCGCCGCCTCGGGTCGCCGTCGATCCCACGGTACAGGCCACCCCCATCCCTCTTTATTGCTTCTTTGGAACTCCCACAGCCCACTGATCGATTCCCCCCTCTTTCCCGCTTGTTTTTCAGTCGGAAATAGCCGGAGCCATCGACGCCCGACGCTCCTCCGCCGCAAACCTCGTCGCTAGCGAACCACTGCTCCCATCTGGTCAACTCGGGCACCACCCGAATGGCGACATGACGAGTTGTCCAACGGTGCCATCAGCTCACCCTGCCGTGCCCGAAAACGTCGCCGGTGAGCTCGCCGGCCCTCTGTCGTAGGGTTAAGGATGACAGGCGGGCCCCTCCTATCAGCCCCTCCTCTCCATCGCCCCTCTCTCGTTCGCTGGCGCTTGGGCCCCGCCCGTCAGGTTTAAACCTGGCGTGCGTGCGTGCACCAGTGCGCTGGGCTGCCTCTTTGGCTGGGCCTGCTGCGCTGCGGCTGTTCTGGCCCAGCAAGCACAGTGCCCCTTCTCCTTTTTCTTTTCTGTCAAACTTGAAAAAAATTCCACGAGATTAAATATTAATCCAAATGCAATAATTCCAGTTCCTAAAATCTTGTATAAATCCCACGTATTTAATGGTATGACTTTCATTCAGGTCCAACCAACTTTTATATACTGTTCATATTCAAATTCAAATTTAAATATATTTTAACCCCTCTGAAAATCCATTTCATCTACTCTGCTACTCCAAGTCCAAAACTAGGAATTGTCCCCTTCTTAGTTTTCACCCTAGTATTTAACAAAAATGAGTTGACATTTTTCTGTGCACTTTGGTTTTTCTAATTTATTATTGCCTTATTTTCCCGTTATTATTTAGCGACAATAGATTGTGTTGCTGACAAAGGAGTTGGACCAGAAGACTTTGAAGACCCAGAAGATCTTGCTGAGCCAGGCAAGCAGCCCTTTGACCATGTCTAAGAAACCCTTTTTGTGCATGTCATATGGCACTTTCATTGCTAGCATCGAAGTCATGATAATGTGGTGACCACTTGAGGTGGTTTGCCACCGTTACTTCCTCGTTGATACTTGCATGGTGCATGACCCTACCTCCTTATGAGGCTTATGCCGGTGGGAGTAGGTAGGATGCTGGAGTAGTTGTTATGCAAAAAGGGACGGGAATATGCATGGTGATGAAGGCAAAGTATTTTCAAAAGAGTTTTTTTGAAAAAACCCTGTTGGGTGCCACTTATGCTCAAGGGAAATAATGAGTTGGGTAACCACTTGATGACGAAGTGGTGTACCGAGGCAAGTGTGTGTGTTGTTTGCCAAAACGGATTGGTTTAAGTTGCGACTGTTATTCCAACCATACATGCGCAACCACTCTACCCTTATATGGGAAAGGGCATTATTGATTACCTAGGCTGATACTAGCTTGGAGCCCGCATTACTAGTGATGGGAGAGTTGTTGTTGCGCTCTCTCGGGACAGGGTCATGCCAGGTAGGGCGGCCATGACTGTTTTCACAGGGCACCGGACACACCTTTGGTACCCCGTGCTTGTGGTATGTGATGAATATGGGAGCGAGGCTCCTCAATTTTAAGATGTGAAATGTTGGGCACGGGGGTTACTACCAATCGAGTGGACTCTATGTTAGTGTCGTCTAGGGAAAGATAGTGATCGGGTGCTTACCCTGGGTACTTGAGGTATCGCGGGTCGTGAATGACATGGAAGTTCCCCCGATCTTGTGGGTAAAGTGTGCAACCTCTGCAGAGTGTAAAACTATTCGAATAGCTGTGTCCACGGTCAAGGACAGTTGAGTAACCGCTCTTGGGCTACGTCCACTTGTTTACAAACTAGTGTGTGTGGGAAGAACTACTTGGGTCAAGTCAAAGGACTTGACATGGATGAGTTGGGTTGGAGCCCACTCCCTTTATGTTGATATCTGTAACCAGATCCTAAGGTTACTTGAATTCATATGATGCATGTTTTACCAGTTGTTGAACATGTCATAACACAACAAAATTAGCTTTCTGCAAAAATTTACCTATGTCATGCGTTGTTGTATCTTGAGCCAAAACATGGGTTGCTAGCGAGTGCATTCAAACTACTCATTGGCTTGCCACTGGTTATTTGATTGGCCGGGCATGAAAGAACATGATATGATGAAGAATACTTCGGTTAAGAACATGCGAGCTAGGACGCTTCCCAGTCAGAATGCCTGTAGAGTTAAGGCAGATGACATGGGTCCAAGTTATCGACGAAGATTTCTGCTGCGAAGTTATACTCAAGACTCGACCATAATGGTCATACTTTATGTAATACGGTATGTATGGATGTAAGACTCTTGTTATTCGGATTCTATGTGTTCAGTGAGCATTGATCTCTGGGATCACTGTACACGTGCATTCGGTGATCACGACTTATGAGTCGGGGTCCCCATAGGGAACGGCGGCGGTCGCGGACGAAGGAGGGGCGGGGGCGAGAGTGAGTGAGAGGGAGTGAGGGGGGTCATCGGCCACGCGGGGACGATAAGGTAGGGTTAGTAGGAGCGCGTGTCGAAGAAAGGCGCTACTACTATGGATCATAAGAGTAACGTGGGGTGGGGATACGCGTTGCTCCTAAGTGGGGCTAGCCATATGCACCCAGTTCAAACTTAGCAGTAGCGCATTTCAATAAAACGCGCTACTGCTAAAAGGATAGTAGTAGCGCGTTCTACTGACACGCGCTACTACTAAGATCCTGTGTATAAGGTTTTCCCTACTAGTGATGTATCGTTTCCATTAAGGATAAAAATATGGGGTCTACTCCTACATGATTAGATCTTGTCTACATCATGTCATCGTTCTTATTGCATTACTTCGTTTTTTCATGAACTTAATACACTAGGTGCATGCTGGATAGCGGTCGATGTGTGGAGTAATAGTAGTAGATACAGGAATCGGTCTTCTAATCTTGGATGTGATGCCTATATACATGATCATTGCCTTGGATATCGTCATAATTATTTGCTTTTATATCAATTGGACAACAGTAATTTGTTTACCCACTGTATGCTATTTTCTATCATATTGCTTCAGATCTACTAATCCAAAAATCCAAAAATACCTTACTGCACTTTTTATTTCTTTATTTTGTGTTGTTGTTAGATCTATTCAACCAATCTCATACAATTTAATATATCTCAATACCGACGAGGGATCGACAACCCCTCTTACACATTGGGTTGCAAGTTTTTGTTATTTGCGTGAAGGTACTACTTACATAGTTTGTTGGATCCTCCTACTGGATTGATATCTTGGTTTCATAACTGAGGGAAATACTTATCGTTGCTGTTCTGCATCATCCTCTCCTCTTTGAGGAAATAACCAACGCAGATACAAGCAACCAGGAAGAATTTCTATCACCGTTGCCGGGGAGGATCAAGTACAGATCAGTTACACAATCACAAATATCCTCTCCTTGCAATTTACTTTATTTTCCATTTGCCTTTCCTTTTCATCTCTCCCACTTCACAAAAATATTTGCCTTTTTATTCGCCTTTTTTTGTTTGCCTTTTTCTTGTTAGATCTCTTGTTTGCTTGCAATCTTGTTTGCGTAGTCATGATGTCTCAAGAAAATACCAAATTGTGTGAATTTTCTAATAATAACAATAATGATTTTATTAGTATGCTGATTGCTCCTCCCGCTGCTAGTGCGGAGTCTTATGATATTAATGCTGCTTTGTTGAATCTTGTAATGAAATATAAATTTTCCGGTACTCCTAATGAGGATTTCGCATCCCATCTAAACACTTACGTAGAATTGTGTGATATGAAAACTAAAAAAGATGTGAACAATGATACTCTAAAGTTGAAATTATTTCCTTTCTCCTGTTGGGATTGTGCAAAATTTTGGTTTTCATCTTTGCCTCGCAATAGTATTGATTCTTGGGATATGTTCAAAGATGCTTTTATTACTAAGTATTTTCCTCCCGCGAAAATTATTTCCCTTAGAAATAAAATCATGAATTTCAAGAAACTTGATCATGAACATGTTGCACAATCTTGGGAAAGAATGAAATTAATGCTAAGAAATTGTCCTACTCATGGTTTAACTCTTTGAATGATCATACAAAAAATTTATGCGGGATCAAATTTTGTTTCTAGAAATCTTTTCGATTCCGCCGCAGTTGGTACTTTTATGGAAATTACTTTGGGTGAAGCTACTAAATTGCTTGACAATATTATGGAAAATTATTCAGAATGGCATACCGAAAGAGGACCTACTAGTAAAAAAGTTAATTCAGTTGAAGAAATTGATACTTTGAGTGAAGTTGATGCACTTATGAAGTTGGTTGCTTGTAAAAACACCCCTATTGATCTTAATGGTGTGCCTTTGTCTACTTTGATTGAGCAAAATAGCAATCCCATATATGTGAATATTGTCTCGTGAAACAAATTTAATAACAATGCTTATAAAGGTAATTTTAATACTAGGACTTTTCCTGGAAATTCCTCTAATAATTAAGGAAATTCCTATTTCAATTCTTCTTATAATAATAATAGGATGCCCTCTGAACTTGAGATTAATATTAAATAATTTATCAATGCGCAAAAAGTTTTCACTACTACGATAGAAGAAAAGTTGAATAAGATTGATGATATGTCTAGAAGCATTGATAGAATTTCACATGATGTAGAAAATCTCAAGATTAATTTTTTTTTCACCTAAGGTTAATGTCAATGAATCAATTAAAGCTTTATATGTTTCCATGGATGAAAGTAAGAAAAGAATCGCTATGCTTAGAGCTAAAAGAGAATTTTTAGAGAGTGTTTTCTACTGACTGCTTTGTTAGTAATGATGAAGATGTTAAAATGATTGGTGTTTCTTCTATTGATTCCTTATTTACTAATATTAAACTTGATGATAAGAGGACTGAAGAAGAGTGAACTTTAGCTAGAAGGCGTCCTCATAATTCAGAGGGTGAAAATCTTGTTGAAAATTTTGATAAAAGTGGATTTGGAGAGGTCAAAATTTTAACTAGTGACGTGCCAACTCTTTTGGATTACAAAGACTTTAATTATGATAGTTGTTCTTTGATTGATTGTATTTACTTATTGCAATCCATGATAAATTCACCCAATGCCTATGAACAAAATAAAGCTTTTACTAAACATATTGTGGATGCCATGCTAAAAGCTTTAGAAGAAAAATTGGAGTTGGAGATTTCAATTCCTACAAAATTATATGTTGAATGGTAACCCACCATTAAAGTCAAGATAAAAAATTATGAGTGCAATGCTTTTATGTGATTTAGGTGCTAGTGTTTCCACAATTCTGAAATATCTATGTGATGTGTTTGGTTTTAGCTATATTGAAGAATGTTCTCTTAATTTGCACTTGGTGGATTCTACTATTAAAAAGCCTTTGAGAAGAATTAATGATGTTCTTATTCTTTAAAATATTTATTATGTGAATTTATTGTGCTTGATATTAATTGCAATGCGCCTTGTCCTATAATACTTGTTAGACCATTTGGCGAACTATTGGTGCCGCGATTAATAAGAAAGGAGGGAATATTAAATTTCAGTTCCCTCTAAATAAGGGTATGGAAGACCTCCCTAGAACTAAAATTAAGCCAACATATGAATCAATCATGAGGGTAACCTATGGAGCAAACACCAAAGATGACAATACTTGAATCTATGCATTATGCCTAGCTAGGGGCATAAAACAATAGCGCTTGTTGGGAGGCAACCCAATGAATAGTTTTTTCTCTCTTTTTCTTTCGGTTCTTGTGTGTTTTCACAATTATGCTACTATTATGATTGTGTTTTTATATTTTAGTTAGTGTTTGTGCCAAGTAAAGCCTTTAGGATCTTGTTGGCTGATAGTTGATTTGATCTTGTTGAAAAACAGAAACTTTTGCGTCCAGTAGCAGAATTTTTAAAAATCACGGAAGCGAGCCCAAATTCTGAATTTTTTACACAAGATTGATATATAAATTTCCTACATTGTCCTATTTTTCAGAATATTTGGAGTTACAAAAGTATGGTCAAAGTCTAGATTACAACAAATGTTCTATTTTTGACAGATTCTATTTTCCTTGCATTATGTGCTTATTTTTATGAATATATGGACTATATTGGGGGGTATAAGCCATGGTACAGTCATAATACAGTAGATATAATGCAATAATAAAATATGAATTGGTTTGCAACATTGCTTAGAGTTGTGATTTGCTTTATTATACTAACGGATCTCATGAAGGTTTTTGATGAGTTTTGTGCGATTGAAGTTTTCAAGTTTTGGGTGACATCATGATGGATGAAGGTATATGTAACACCCCGGATGTAACTTTCCCTATTTGCACTCCAACTCTTGCCGTTTCCGGCGTTAAGTTATATTTATTTCTCGGGTTCGGGTCTTTGTCTCCGTGTGTTGTTTTCTTTTTCATGCATCTCATATCATGTCATCATGTGCATTGCATTTGCATACGTGTTCATCTCATGCATCCGAGCTTTTTCCCCGTTGTCCGTTTTGCATTCCGGCGCTTCGTTCTCCTTCGGTGGTCATTTCTAGCTTTCTTTCGTGTTTGGGGATTAAACATTTCCGGATTGGACCGAGACTTGCCAAGCGGCCTTGGTTTACTACCGGTAGACCGCCTGTCAAGTTTCGTATCATTTGGACTTCGTTTGATACTCCAACGGTTAACCGAGGGACCGAAAAGGCCTCATGTGTGTTGCAGCCCAACACCCCTCCAATTTGGCCCAAAACCCACCAAACTCTGCTCCATGTCCTAGAGCGTTCGATCACGATCGCATGGCCGAAAACCGCACCTCATTTGGACTCTCCTAGCTCCACTTATGCCTATAAATAGGCCCCTCCATTTTTGGATCTTCTCCCCCTCTCGAAACCCTAAAAATATCCCGCCACCGACGGACACGTCCGCCCCCGCCGACGGACACGTCCGCCGCCGCAGCCCGTCCACCCGCAAGCCGCCACGTGGCACGCCTGCCCGCCACCGTCACCGAAGCCCGCTCGGCCCGAGGAGAGGCGCCGAGGCCCGAGCCGCCGCCGCCCTTCGTCTTCGCGCGGCCCCGCCGCCATCCTCGCCGGCGGCCACCGCCCCGCCGTGCCGCTCCGCGCCGGCCACCGCCCGGCGTCCTCCGGAGCTCGCCGCCGTGCGCCCTGCCGCGGGAGCCGGACCCCGCCGCCGTCTACGCCAACCCCGGCTCCGGCCTCCTCCTCTCCTGGCGCCGGCCACCGCCGCCTCCAACTCCGGCGCGGATTCCGGCGATCCTCGGGAGTCGTGTTGCTACAGTAGCTTCAGATCTGAGATATTTTCGGATCCGGTTGACTTTCTCTCCCAAAACCCTAATTTTCGAGCATACTTTGACCAGTGATATCTCCGCATCCGTAGCTCCATTTTGGGCTTATAATATATCAAAATGTTCGCCTCGACGAGTACATCATTTCATTTCATTGCATCATTTTCATTTGAGCTCATCTTGATGCCCAAAATGCTGTTAGAAGGAGGCTTCGTGAGTTAATTGTCAGATCTGCTAGTTCATCTTAGACTTTTGTCATTTTTGCCATGATTATTGTGTGCATGATATGCCTGTGAGTCCTTCATATGTTTTGTTAAGGATTTTGTCTTCTTTCCAGAGGTGCAACCCATGTATTTTTAGGATGTGTGTGGTGACTTGTGCAAGCTTGCAAAGTGAGGCACCCGGTAAATCTGTTTTCAGGGACTTAGTTGTTTTCACTAAGTCTGGGATTATTTAGTTCATGATGCCATATGTTCAGCTTGTTTCCTAGTGATCCGTGCCTCTTTTGAGGATGATCAGTAAAGGAGTTTTGTTAATAATGTTATGCTCTATCCATCCATGTCTTTTTTGCAATTATGGAGCACCCTAGCTTGAATCAATCGAGCTCTACTTTTGCTTCGTGGTGAATCTGGGCAGATCGTCAACTCGTTTGCGATTTTGCCGGCGTTGTTGTAGTTGATCCATGCATGCTATGCCATTGTTCTTGCCATTTCTAGCTAGCATTTTGTGCCTTATTTATGGATGTATGCTTGCCTTGCCATGACTTGCACCGTAGTGAGTGCATCGAGCTCGTTTACATGCCTTCGTGAGTTATATTTCAGCATGTCTCAGTTTTCACTAAGTCTGAAAACTGATTGTGTTTTAGCTATGTTCATGTGCCCGTTAGTATATTTTGTGATCCCTTTTGACCCCAGGTCACTTTGGGACTTTTGTTAAGCTTGTTGAGTAGCTCCATGCCATGTTCTTACTTGTCTTAATCAGGTCATGTATCATGTTGTTTTGCTGCTCCGAAGAGGGCTTCGTGATCTGAAATTTCAGACAAGTGTTAATTTCACTAAGTCTGGAATCTGTTTTGTATTTACGTTTTTGCCATGCTTGTTTGAACCTCTTAATGGATGAATTGGCCGAGGCTCAGTGCTAGTCTTTTGTTAAGCATCTTGTGTGCATCCCTGCCATGTATTTTGTTGTCATGTTTGGTGGCTGTAGCATGTTCATTGCATTGCATTTATATGCCTACTTGCTGTAAATCGCAGACCGGTGTCAATCTTAAAACGCTTGCCATTTCCAAACTGTAACTCCGATTCCGACGTTCTTTATATCGTTTTCAAGCGATTTCATCCCATATTTCCAGTGGAACCCTTGGAATTCCAAGTTGAGGCCAGGTTCATGCATTTCCTGTCATATCTTGCATTTTGCATTTCGCATCGCATCCCGCATAGCATATCATCATTTCATCTTATTGCTTGGTCTTGCACATGGTTGATTGTATCCTTGTTGCTTATTTGTCTTGTTGGGTAGAGCCGGGAGACGAGTTCTCTACCGAGGAGCCCGTTGAGTTTGCTTGTGAGGATCCAGTCAACTCTGACAACTGTGCAGGCAAGATGATCATACCCTCGAAATCACTACTATCTTTGCTATGCTAGTTTGCTCGCTCTTTGCTATGCCAATGCTACGATGCCTACCTTTTTCTTGTCAGCCTCCCAATTGCCATGTTGAAACTTTAACCCTCCATGTCCTAGCAAACCATTGATTGGCTATGTTACCGCTTTGCTCAGCCCCTCTTATAGCGTTGCTAGTTGCAGGTGAAGATTGGAGGCCATTCCTTGTTGGAACATCATTTATTTACTTGTTGGGATATCATTATATTGCCATGTTATCTTAATGCATCTATATACTTGGTAAAGGGAGGAAGGCCCGGCCTCTCGCCTAGTGTTTTGTTCCACTCTTGCCGCCCTAGTTTCCGTCATATCGGTGTTATGTTCCCGGAGTTTGCGTTCCTTACGCGGTTGGGTTATAATGGGAACCCCTTGACTGTCCGCCTTAAATAAAACTCCTCCAGCAAGGCCCAACCTTGGTTTTACCATTTTCCACCTAGCCTTTTCCCTTGGGTTTCGCGGACTCAAGGGTCATCTTATTTACCCCCCCGGGCCAGTGCTCCTCCGAGTGTTGGTCCAACCTAGAGCACCGTGCGGGGCCGTCCCTCGGAAACTTGGGTTACGTTGGCTCCCGTACGCTTAGCTTATCCGGTGTGTCCTGAGAACGAGATATGTGCAGCTCCTATCGGGATTTGTCGGCACAGCGGGTGGTGTTGCTGGGCTTGTTTTACCATTGTCGGAGTTGTCTTGAATTACCGAGATACCGAGTCTGATCGGAACGTCTTGGGAGGAGGTCTATTCCTTCGTTAACCGTGAGAGCTTGTCATGGGCTAAGTTGGGACTCCCCTACAGGGATTGAACTTTCGAAAGCCGTGCCCGCGGTTATGGGCAGATGGGAATTTGTTAATGTCCGGTTGTAGATAACTTGAACCTTAATTAATTAAAACGAATCAACTGAGTGTGTTACCGTGATGGCCCCTTTCCGGCGGAGTCCTGGAAGTGGACACGGTGTTGGAGTTATGCTTGCGCAGGTTGTTCTTCTAGATTCTCGCTTGCGCTTTGCCTCCTCCTCTCGCTCTCTTTTGCGAATAAGATAGCCACCATATAAGCTAGTCGCTTGTTGCAGCTCCACATATATTTGCCTTTCCTTCCCATAAGCTTAAATGGTCTTGATCGCGAGGGTGCGAGATTGCTGAGTCCCCGTGGCTCACAGATACTATAACTCCAGATGCAGGTCCAGGTGATTCCGCTCCAGGTGACGAGTACGAGCTCAAGTGGGAGTTCGACGAGGACTCTCAGCGTTACTACGTGTCTTTTCCTGATGATCAGTAGTGGTACCTAGTTGGGGTTCGATTCAGGGCCTTGTCGCATGCTGGGTTCTTTTCTATTTTGGTGCCGTAGTCGGGCCATGAGTGTTTGTCTGATGGATGTTATTTATGTACTCTGATGTGACGTGGAGAGTGTAAGCCAACTATGTATCTCCCCTTTTATTATATATTACATGGGATGTTGTGATGATTTCCTAACTTGCGACATTTCTTTCAATGCGGTTATGTCTCTAAGTCGTGCCTCGACACGTGGGAGCTATAGCCGCATCGAGGGCGTTACAGTATAAGGAGTGAAAATGGCCTAATATTGGGGATACCCAAGGGACCCTAAGGTAATATTCAAGGAGTACCAAGCAACTAAGCTTGGGGATGCCCCGGTAGGCATCCCCTCTTTCTTCTAACAACCATCGGTAATTTTACTTGGAGCTATATTTTTATTCGTCACATATCATGAGTTTTTCTTGGAGCGTCTTATGTCACATGAGTCTTTGCTTGTTATGATTTTTAGTTTGTCACAATCATCCTTGCTGGACACACCTATTTGAGAGAGCCATAATGATGCTATGTTTTGTTAGAATTGCTCTATGTGCTTCACTTAAATTTTTTGAGCTATGGAATTGCTCTAGTGCTTCACTTATATCTTTTTGAGCACGGTGGTGCTTTTATTTTAAAGAAATATGCTCTCATTCTTCACTTAGATTATTTTGAGAGTTAGTAAAATTTTAAAGAAAAATCCTCTCATGATTTACTTATATTATTTTTAGAGATGAAAATTATTTTGAAGAATATGTGCTCTTGTTCTTCACTTATATTTGTTTGAGTGCTTTGTTAGTAGCAATGGTAATATATGAAATTAGTCCCAAAGTGATAGATATTCAAGAGTGATATAATAAAAAAATTCATGAAGATCATTGCATATTAAAAACTTGATTCCTTGTAATAGTTTTGAGATATGATGATAGTAATATGTGAGTCATGTTGGTGAGTAATTATGCTTTAGTAAGAAAATTTGTGTTAAGGTTTGTGATTCCCTATGCAAGCACGAAAGTAAATAGTTATGCAATGAAATTACATCCTACTTGGGGTGCATTTTTGGTGTTAATTATGTTTAATGCTCTTTTATGGTCGGTTTCGTTTGTTGGTTGGTCGCTTCTCAATCTATTTGCTAGCCTCCATTTGTACTAAGTGGGAATACTACTTGTGCATAAAAAACCCTTAAACGATGTTGTGCCAAATGAGTCCATCATACCTACCAATATGCGGTGTTTTTGTGCCATTCCAAGTAAATTTGTATGTGCCAACTCTAATTTTCAAAATGGATTTCCTTTTTGTGTGTTCGTACCGCTCATGAAGTGGCAGGGGGTGGCCAATATTTTCCATGCTAGATATTTTATTCTCAAGATGAGTGTTTATTCACTTGTCATTGCACGAGAGTGTGGCAAGGTAATAAGGATGCCCAGCCCCGAAATGAACTTTTTTCTATTTATGTTGCTCAATAATAAATTCCTTGGAAAGTGTTGGTATGGAATGCACCCGTGGATATGGCTGGCCATGGATTGTGAAAGAATGGTGGAAAAAGGAATAAACTTTATTTTCTGTTTGGGAACCGCCTATGATTTATCTTGTATGGGAAGTATTGGGAATTCTCAGTCATTTTTGTTGAAGTGAAAAGCATGCCAGCCAAAATAATTTTATCTCTCAATTTAAGCTTTGAGCTCTGGAACCTCTACAAATCTCTTCTTCCCTCTGGGAAGGGCCTATCTATTTACTTTATGCAATTTTTATTTTTATTGAGTCTCCATCTTCTCTTATAAAGCACCAACTAGGGAACACTATTATCGTAATTGTGCATAGGGCGTAGTTAATATTTGAGTGTGTTTCATGAATGGATCAATGATTGAGCATGATGGGCTAGGGATAGCTTTATCTAGTGTTGATATTTTGAAAGACATGGTTGTCTTCATGTCAAATATAGACTATTGCTTTGAATCATCTGAAAGTCCAAATGTCCATGCTACAAAAGAAAAGATTATGACATGAACATGTTAGGCAACATTCCACATCAACAATTCTGTTTTTTATCGTTTACCTACCCGAGGACGAGCAAGAATTAACCTTAGGGATGTTGATACGTCTCCGGCGTATCTATAATTTTTTATTGTTCCATGATGATATATTTATCAAACTTGGATGTTTTATATTCATTTTTATAGGAACTTTATATCGTTTTTGGGACTAACCTATTGACATAGTGCCCAGTGCCAGTCTCTGTTTTTTGCTTGTTTTTTACTTTCTAGAATATCAGTACCAAACGAAGTCCAAATGCCACAAAACTTTTTGGAGATTTTTTTGGACATAAGACAACTTGGGAGCCAAGGAAGTGCGCGAGGGGAGGCCTGTGGGGGCCATATGGCACTAGGGCGCGCCAGAGGCCCCTGGAGCACCAGGGTGGGTAGTGGGGCCCACGGGTGGCCTCTCCACCGCCTATCAGCTCTATAAATACTCTAAAATCCCAAAACACCTAGGGGAGTCGAGAGATCAGAGTTTCCACCGCCGCAAGTTCCAGATCCACGAGGTCCAATCTAGAGGCGTTTTCCGGCACTTCGCCTGTCGGATTATGGGTTTCGGAAAAATCCTTGAGCTTCGAACTCTGGGGTGCACACGAAGATCTCTCTCCCCCTAGCTCACACTCTCACCATGATCTCAAGGCCTAGCACGCCGGACCCACGGAACAAGGGACACAAGAGCTTATACTGGTTCGGGCCATCGATGTGGTGTAATACCCTACTCTAGTGTGGTGTGGTGGATTGCCTTGTAGGCTGGGGATGAACAAGTACAAGGGAAGAACAACTGCCTAAGGAGAGGCATTCTCGAGCTCGATGAGCTTGTGTGGTTGCCTTGGTGGAATGGATCCAGTCGAAGATGAGTTCTCCTTCCTATGGTGGTGGCTAGTCCTATTTATAGAGGCCCCGGTCCTCTTCCCAAATGTTCAGGCGAGAAGGGATCCCACAACGGCCAATTTGAAGGGGGGGGCAACTAGTACAAGCTATCCTGACAAAAGGTGGTCTTCGTCTGCCAAGGGCTCTGGTGATGACACCGTCGTGGGCTCCGTGGTGACCTCCGTCTTGCCGTCTTGCTGGTATTGGTCACGTTGCATTGATATGGAAACCTTGCCGGATGCCTTGAGACTCCTCGCCTGCGCTTGCCCCTTTAGCACCAAAGAGGCAACAAGTACTCTTCGCCCGCTGGCGCCCACCTGGCCTTGGTCATCATGGCTCACGTCATGTGAACCTTGCGAGGTGCTCCTTGCATAGATCTCTCCGCTCCTCATGAGCCAGCCTAGTGAGGCTGCCCCTGAGGAGGTCTTGTGTCATCCGCCTCACGAGGCTTGGCCCCTCGCGAGGGTCTTGAGTGTTTGCTGATGAAGGTGGGATGTACCAGGCCACTGGATGAGCCACACCCTGGGCCGCAGGCAGGCATGTCTGGGACCATCGTTCCCAGAACGCCGACAGTAGCCCCCGGGGCCAAGGCGTGCTCAGACTTGGCTTCGAGGCAAAGCCAAGGGGCAAGTGCGGAGCGCCACGGGCCCCAACCACCTACGACCTTTGTCGTCATTTTGTCACGGCAGATGTCCTAGTATAAAGACTTAGTCATGAGGCTAGCGCATCTATGTAGTAGCTTGAAAGGGGTTGATTGGGATGAGAGACGCAGGGCGGATCAACGCACAAGACAAGGGTTTAGACAGCTTCGGGCCCCGGGAAACATCGTCCGGTAACAACCCTACATGCTATTTGAGGCTAGATCTCATTATCATCACGAGGGAGTCGCCGTAAACCGGCTCTCCTCTAGTTGTGTCTAGCCCTAGAGATTATTGATTGTTGTCTGTCCCCTCTTTGGGGAGCCCTGCCCCTCCTTATATATGTTGAAGGGGTGGGTTACATGTGGAGTCCTATTAGGATTAGGGCTAGTCCATCTCTAATACAAACCGGATACAAGTCCAGGTCTTAACTCCTAGTAAGACAAATATTCCTCACGCCTTTCCTTGTAAACCAGCCCACCATAGTATGAACCGGCCTTCATGAACCACCCGTTGGGCCACCGGGTCTTGTCGCTCCTCTGACCCGCCTGCCGGATTACCAATGAATCGTAAACCTCCAGGTCCAAACGGGTCGCCAGTGAATCGCTAAGTCTCAGCCGGGTCTCAAGTAAAATGCCAAGTCCGGCCGGGTTATACTTCCGGCCGGTTTACACCGCGGGGTATATCCCCAACATTAGCCCCCAGTTTAATTTGGATTTATCCATGTTAAACTGATCCTGTAAAGCAAATACAAGAACAAATTTGATAGATTATGCTCTGGGTTAAGAATTCTTGTAAACCGGCACCTGATCATCCTTAATTCCTTGTCATTTCCTTCTTCTAGAAAATCCAGGTCAATAAGCTAGCTTCATACTCAATTTGCTGATGTTGGTTTCTCACAGAAATTTTTTTTGAAGAATAATATACTTGAGTCGGCTTCCAAGGCGCCGGATTAAATAATTTTGGTCTTCAAATACTCATCTGATATTCAGCCGGCTTGAATATGTAAAACTTGCCGGTTATCATTACCAAAAACTGCCGGATTAGAAAACAAACGATGCCGGGTCATAATTATTGTTGACACCGGTTTATGTAATTGATCCTCCTGATTTGCTCAAAACTAATAATTTGAAGATTTTTCTCCCTTATATCCATATTAACTGTAGCCCCCAAGTCTTGAGCAGAACAAAGTGATGGTTCATGACTTGCTCCAATAAATTTTGCAACCTTGAAGAAATCCGGTTTATTCATCTCAATCATATAAACTGAATATTCCACACATGTAGCCCCCAAGTGCCGGGCTGTCATGCTTGCAGCAACCTGGGACTTGTAATTACTTTATGCTCATGAAAACTTCAACCAGTGTAGCCCCCAAGGGCCTGGTCATTATGCAATGATGAGCAGGGACTTTGTAGATATAACCATGTAAATTTGAACAGCAATGTGTAGCCCCCAAGGGCCGGCTCAGTAAGATAATATTGAGCTGGTACTTTATATACACTTCTTTGAAAGGAACATCATATAATGTAACCCCCATCATGGGGCTTGAACCCATGTCCACAAGGTTAAGAGCTTTGTGCTTTACCAACTGAGCAATGGACCTTTCAATATAATGGTTCTAAGACTTGTGTACCTTGAATTTGTTTGAGAGGAGTAATTGGTAGCCCCCAGGGGACGGCTCATTATAATGTGACGAGTCGGGTCTTCAATAAGGCCAGTCAAAATGACTTTGCATTAGCCCCCAAGTGTCATGGTGCATGATTGCAACGACATGAGACTTGCATATTTTGATGTAATCTCAACCTGAATAATGTAGCCCCCAAGTGCTGGGTCGTAAGCCTGCAGCGATTTGGGACTATTCTTTGTAGAATAAATCACATCCATTGATAAATAATAACCATCGCGTTGAAGCGACTTTGAAAATCTTAATCATAATACTGGTTATTGATAACCATCATAATAATAAAAATCCAGCCATGTTTCGCTATTTGAAGATTTGAATAATATAATCCTGTTTAAAAACCTCAATCATTCAATATCATCATGAAAATCCAGCCAATTTTGGCTATGAAAGATATGGATATCTTACCAGTTGATAAGTAAATCCGGAGTTTAAATATTCGGTGGCTCTTGTCCGATGGCGACTTGATGCGCATTCATTGTAAGCCAGAATTTTTATAACCCAGCGGCTGATAGCCTTTGAGAAAATCCAAAATGGATAACCCTTTTGAAGCACCAATTTTGATGATGAGCTTGAATTTATATATCATAATTCTGCAAATCCTGCACAAAGTGTAAATAACATATGCCCTGGCGACTTAACGTCGAAAACCAGGGTGGGTAGCCACCCGAATTCATTCTTATCTTGCATATAAGTAGATCACAAGAATCCTTGGCAGTTTACCGCAGGGCGGGTCATAATGCCCATATAAATAGCCGGAGTTTATAACCAAAGCTGTAATTGGAGATAATCAAATATGACATAGATGATACCTGTGACATTGAATCACCTTGTTGGTTTAACCAATTTTTGTAGTGCGGGTGGTAACCCCAATCTTGAGTATTTGAGAACTCCTTCCTTAGTTTACCGGGTTATGATAATAAACCGTACCGGGATATAATAAACACCGGATTTTCCTTATAACACTGGCGACTTGTTAGTCAAAGCCAGACCGGATTAATGAACACCGGATTATAACTGATCATGTACTGACAACTTTTAGTTGAAAGCCAAGCCGGGTCAAGGACGCCGGTTTATCAGAAGATATTATGAACCTCAACAAAGGCAAAAAAACTTGGCAAATAGAACCCAAAAAAGAACATGCGAGGCTTTTTATGAGCTGCCAGGCTCTAAATCGAGGCTTTTCATGGGCTGCCAGGCCACTGAGTTAAACCATTTGACAAAGCCTTTTATGATGGGCCTCCAATTAACCAATCGTCATTTTAACTTTGACAAGTTCAGGGTCTGTATAAGATTGACTTGTCAAACGTTCGGCGGGTCATACCAGGATTACCTGGACAGGAGTGGCTTACTTGATGAAGGCAGGTTAACCCGGGGTTTTAGGTGTATACACCAGGCTTCCAAGCCATGGCTTGATACCCCATTACATGTGTAGATTCTAAGTTCATTGCGATAGCAAAGAATCCCCAAGTAACGTTTTGAGCTGTGCTCAGTGGGTGCCTATGTTTGAGTTGTTGTTTTACAACACTCTCTTTGGCCCCGGATTGATTTGGCTTTGAGCCGATCAAGAGGTGTGACTATGGTTCGGATACGACCAAGCCCCCAAGTGATGTTGTGGCATTGCGCCGATCAAGAGGTGTAGCTATGGTTCGGATACGACCAAGCCCCCAAGTGATGTTGTATAAAGCTTTGATAAGCTGAACCAAGGGGTAAACCGGACGCTGCTTTATAACAGAAGCCCCCATGTGATCAATAATATGATAAGCCAATAAGGCAGGATACCCATGTTTGAACCGTGCATCATGGCAACAGGTCCTCTTCGGCAACCTTTAACTTTTTGCAAAAGATAAATTCTTCTTGAACCGGGATTTTGAACCAGATATTGAGAGCTTCAAAGCTTTGTGGGAGACATCTTTCCCTTGAACCGGATTTCAAATCAGAATCTTCATTTTCAACTGGAAATTCGATGATGGCCTTTAAACTCGAACTTGTGAGAAGTTAATTCCTTTTTGAACCGGAAATTCTTAAACCGGATTTGAGAGCTTCAGAGCTTTGTGGGAGAACAGATTTCCCTTGAACCGGATCGTAAACCAGATATTTGAGAGCTTCAGTGAAACTGACTTCCCTTGAGCTAGATCTTAAACCGGAATCCTTTCCGATGACCCGAAATTCCATTGAACCGGATTTTGTAACTGTCATATACTTTCTAAGTCGGAAATTTCTGCTGGCCTTCAAATTTTCAACAATAGGGCAATAGCCTTCGGGTCCGGGTTATCTTTCCCTCCAACGTCCTGGGGTTCTTGACTTTACTGAAAAACCGGCAACATTTGCTGAGTCATATTATTGTAGCCCCCGAGTCTCAAGGTGACTCGAGGAGTTGACTTGAGATTCTCCATATTGGACCGTGATATAAACCGGCATAATTTGTATATCATTGATGTTGATAGCACGATGTGAATCCACAGAAGGTTGAGGTGACTGCGGCGGGTTATAAGTGATCCTGTATGAGCCGTGCCAGCAACTCGGCCAATGGTTCCTTCCAACTAGTGATTTGAAGTTAACCAAACTGTAGTGGCAGCGACTTGTGCGCCTGCCCGTTGAGCCACACAGTGCAGACGGCGGTTGATAGTATATGATAATTTGCCTTCATTTTGTTGAAAGACAAACCGGGCTACCCAAGCTGTGACTTGCTCATACTCAATAAACAGCTCATACAAACAGGTGCGGCCCGGTATGTTGATGTAGATCAGGCTGCGAGAGACGGACAACAAAGACGACCGCCGCATCAGAGGCAGCATGGACAGATAGCTGAGTCGGCTGCGGTGTTATAAGCCCACGTGGACAAGAGAGTCGGCCGCGGCATTGTTGATGTAATCCGAACTGCGGGGGCGGCGGTTTGTGTTCCTGTTCATCAATGCTACATGCGCAGATGCCGGTGTAGAACAGCTGGCGCGCGCCGTCCGTGGTAGGGCATCACTTTCATAGTGAGCACTTGTCCTGTATAAAAAAGATATAGGCCAGAGTAATTGTTCTCAGACGAATAATGTATACTAAAAATATACATAAGGTGAATAACACCTGGTATTTTGTCGGATGAACACGACTGCTGGCACGAGATATTGTTGAATGTAGTCAGACAAATAGCAGATGTTCGTGTAGACTGACATAATGATTCATTGCTCTGTACTCGAAATATGGGCTGATTGCCTTCGTTCCTCAAGTGATGATGTACCAAAGGTACATTATATAATCAGGAGTGCTTAGCACTATTTGATCCATCACTGCAGATTGCCCCCGGCTTGCAAGTTGCAGGAGCTGCAGTAAACCAGATTAATCGTTCTTTGACAAAAAAACAATATACGCTAATAAATTTAAACGGATAGATATCACCTGATTGCTCGGATGATAACAGATGATCCGTATGCAGGTCCAAAGTCATATACGAAGGCACCAGCAGTATGGACATGCTTCTATTTGATTCTCCGTGAAATACTACCAGCTTCAATTGTTTCATCCAATTATAAGGCGGACGGGTAGCTTTTAGCTCCACGTAATGTGTATGTAGTGCCAAAGCATGCCAGCACCTTTGTCTTTTTCTGTCTGACTCTGGTCGTCATGTGATCAGTAAACACTTTTTCCACCGCGGCTTCAGAACCAAAAGGTAATAAGCAGACGCTTGAAACAGGGGCTGCGGCGGCTCGGCGCACCGGTGAAAACCGCAGCAGAAACTGGCCATCCATACAGCAGATCAACTCCGTCCACCAAACAGCTAAATGGGCATTAAGTTCTGTCTGCACCTCCGTTCTTCTAATACTTTCCAGACCTCAACAATTGTCTGTCCTCCCACTTAGTATTATTTAGCAGTCATCTTTGTATATTCCCAACACCAACTCCGCCAATGTCTCAAATTCTGGTTGCAAACAAACCAAAGGCTCCAGCACTACACACACGTTGAATTGATACAATGGATCCCTTATGCAGAAATTGGGACTGGCGAATCCTGCCATGATTTCCTTCTTTATTCAACAGCATGAAGATAAGGATTTGTAAACACATGATCATATGTTTCCAATGTTTTCCATGTATTCCAACGGTCCAGCTTGCCTAAGCATCCATGTTGACTATATATCCCCTATAGCAGCCCATGGTGGAGTAACAAATTGAAGAGGCCTTTGATCTTTGTCGGCTCGAAAACGTGGACGAGCTCCACTATCAGGCAGGAACCGAGCCTGTGCAGCTGGGGGGCCGTACCGGCCACTCCGTACGGAAAGAACTTGGCCACGTCCGGACATCCGCGCCTGGTGGAGTCCAGAACATCCGCGCCGGCTGGAACCAAAGACAGACCGACGGCGCCGCCGTCGCTCTGTTCGTGAGGGAGAGTATGGCGCAACGGCCTGGCTCGAGGTGAACCATGGCTAAGGCGACAAGGCGGGTTGGCGAAGCAGCGGCTCGGGGTGCAGCGGTTGACCCGACGGCAGGGCGGCTTCGGAACAGGGCGAGGCGGAGGCGAGGCCGCCTCATCCGGGGTGGCTTGACAGAGATGCGAGGCCGCTCGGCCTGGGCGGCTCAGCGCGACCCCGAACGGAGACCGAGGCAGAGACCAGCGGATATGTAGGTGGCTTGAGGCCGCGGTGTCGAGGGCGAAGCGTAGGTGAAGCTGCTCGGCCAGGGTGGCTTGGCGACAACTCGGTCAGGGCGACTCGCGCCGGCTTGGAAGGCTCGGCGGCCGGCGGCACCCGCGGGTCGACGACGGTGGCAGGCCGCTTGGCGCGGGGTCGACGGAGGCAGAGGTGACCGGGCGCAGCGGCGGCGATAGCAGGGCGCAGGCCGGCTGTGGTGGCTCGGAGACGCGGCGACTGACTTGACGCGGCACGCGGAAGCGAGGCGGACTCTATGCGCGGTGCGACCGAGACCCCCTCCGGGTCGTGCTCGGTTTGACCCCCTTTTTTTAGAACAGCAAGCAGGACCATGAGATTGGTAGTTCAGATCCTTGTGGCGCCCGACGAAGAGTATTATTCTGATCTCCTGCAATTTGACAAGTCGCCCAAGGTTGCCATCAAAAATTACTCTTATCTCGGTCTTGGCAGATCTCCATGGTGTGTGCAGCGACCACTTAGCACGCAACCCTAAGAAACATTTGTCTCAATTTCGCACACGCTATTTTGACTGCTCGTCGATGACGTAGATCCTTGTGAACCGGCTATTTTTCATCCAGTCAATCGCAAGCCTCTCGATCACCGGGTGAGATCCCTTTAAGAACTCAACACCACCGTGCGCATGTCCCACGGTAGGCGCCAACTGTCATCGTTTTGTCACGGCAGATGTCCTAGTATAAAGACTTAGTTGTGAGGCTAGCGCATCTATGTAGTAGCTTGAAAGGGGTTGATTGGGATGAGAGATGCAGGGCGGATCAACGCACAAGACAAGGGTTTAGACAGCTTCGGGCCCCGGGAAACATCGTCCGGTAACAACCCTATATGTTGTTTGAGGCTAGATCTCATTATCATCACGAGGGAGTCGCCGTAAACCGGCTCTCCTCTAGTTGTGTCTAGCCCTAGAGATTATTGATTGTTGTCTGTCCCCTCTTTGGGGAGCCCTGCCCCTCCTTATATATGTTGAAGGGGCGGGTTACATGTGGAGTCCTATTAGGATTAGGTCTAGTCCATCTTTAATACAAACCGGATACAAGTCCAGGTCTTAACTCCTAGTAAGACAAATATTCCTCACGCCTTTCCTTGTAAACCGGCCCACCATAGTATGAACCGGCCTTCATGAACCACCCGTTGGGCCACCGGGTCTTGTCGCTCCTCTGACCCGCCAGCCGGATTACCAATGAATCGTAAACCGCCAGGTCCAAACGGGTCGCTAGTGAATCGTTAAGTCTCAACCGGGTCTCAAGTAAAACGCCAAGTCCGGCCGGGTTATACTTCCGCCCGGTTTACGCCGCGGGGTATATCCCCGACAACCTTGATTAAAGTGTGGCGATTGACAGGACGTGGGCGTCTCCGCTTCCCCACGCTACCTCGGCAACCGCCCGACTGGCAAAAGGATGGCGCGTGTCGTGCTGCCTTCATTGGTCCCCTTCTCGCTCCAGATCCCCTTTCCTGCTCCTCGCTCCCAAGCCTCCAGATCTGCATCAATCCTCCTCCAAGTCCGCCATCGATGGCGCCCAGCAAAGCGAAGGCCACCCTTCCGCCCTCCTGGTATGAGCCGGCCTTGAGCGTGGCTAGCATCTCAGAGAAGAACCTTGCCGCCACGCTCCTGATGATGGCGGAGGCTAGCGACGAGAAGAGGAAGACCGTGCTCCGGGTTGGCTCCACCGAGTCGGAGGCATCGGGCAGCACCTTCTATCCCTACTTCATGAGCAGCATTGTCGCGGGGTTGGTTCCCCTTCTCTGATTTCTTTTACTCCATCCTCAGCCATTACAAGCTGCATGCCCTCCATGTTCATCTCAACTCTATCCTCCTTTTGTCGAACTTCTCCTTCTACTGTGAGGCATGCATCGGGGTGATGCCGTCCGTGGCGCTGTTGCGCCACTTCTTCTATCTCCAGATCAAGGACGACCATTGCTCGGGGTGCGCCAACTTCGTTCCGGCAAACAAGACCAACACAATCTCGAAGGCCGGGAAGAAGGCCGAGGGCTTCAGGAGCAAGTGGGTCCTAATGGACGCCAAGTGCTCCCACCCCTGGCTAGTGTTGCCGATGGGGATGCCCACGTCTCACGATGGGTGGTTCTACACGAAGCTCACCGACCCCCGGGCGGAGCGTGTGCTGGAGAAGATGACTGCCGATCTGAAGCCTGATGACCCAAATGCGACGAAGCTGACGGGGGCCATGATCATCAAGGAATTCCCGTCGTAGCGTGTGGCTCCGCTTGAGGCGTGCTCGTGCCCCTTGTGGAAGCTCGGGGACAAGGATGACGACCTCCGCCTACATCCGGAGGCCTTGTCTGACGAGGAACTAGGCATGGCTCTTCGCTCCCTCATCGGGGAAGACCGGGGGTACCCTCCGGACACCTTTGTTCTGCTATACTGATGCCCCGACGGAGCAAAGGTTGCCGCCGCCATGCCTGTCTTTGATGGGTGTGGGCTTGTGCCGCCAACGCCCTCTGAGGCCCCGGTGGTGATAGCTCTGGTGATGACGTCCTCTGGCGACTCTGACCTGGAGGTGGAGCAGGACTCGGAGGCGGCCCCAGAGGGGACCAAGGAGACCTCCCCTCTGCGCAAGGCTGATCTCCTCCGCGCCCTACCTAACGATGACGACGCCGGCGACCACCCGGCACTGGTCTCCCGGGGCGACGCTCCTCCCCTGGCACCGTCTGGTGCCGCCGCTGGCTGGTTGCTACTTCTTCATCTGCTCCTGGAGCCCGTGTACCGGCGCCCCAGACCACGCGACCCTTGGGCTCCGCACTCCTGAAGAGGCCACGGGACTACGTCGCTGTGGACCAGTAAGCACCTCGCTCTGACTTTGTTCTTGCTCCCACTTTCGTTGCTGCTTCCTGATGTTCTCCTCTTGCATTATCAGGCTGACACTGTCGGCGAAGAAGAAGAGAGGGGGACGGCCACATCCTCACGAGCCTAGCAGACTGGCCTGGCCGCACCCCTTTGGCGCAGAAAGGCGGTGAAGGCACCCACACTTCTGCCGCTCGATCATCCTCGCGAGGCCCAGTGGACCATTCATAGGAGAAGGAGATCTCCTCGGCCAAGCCAGCTCTGGAAGCGCCCATCCCCAGCTCGCCTGTTGATGCGGCCAAGGTTCAGGAGCCCCCAGCTCCTCTTCCTGCCATCATCAGTTCACAGGTCTTGGCAACGGTGCAGCCTCCTCCTCCGGACAAACCGTTGGCTCGCGATCCTTCCGCTTCGCCCGACGCCTTGGGGGAGGCCCTTTCCGCACTGGCACGACTTCAGTGCGACCTTCAAGGCGCCGACCGCCGCCTGGTGGCAGGGCGCCTAGAGCTGATCTCGGGTTGGCTGCATTCCAATGCGTCTGTTAGGGCGGCGTTGGGCCAGGCCGTGGCAGCTCCTGAAGAGGACAAGCGGGCCGCCGGCCGAGCCGTGGCCACCCACGAGGTGGCCCTGAAGGATGCCGAATTCGCCAAGAGGCGCTGCCGGTCGATGGAGGCCGAGATGGAGACCATGCGCAATGAGCGCGCGACCGAGGCTCGCAGTCATAAGGCGGAGGAGGAGAAGACGAAGGCCCGAGAAGACGCCGTCACCGGTCATGACACCGAATTGGAGCAGCTGGCAAGGGCGCTGGCCGTAGAGCGCGACCGGCTGGAGAAGCTAGTATAGGTGGTGGAGGCAGAGAATGCCCAACTGGAAGCCAAACCGAAGGTTCTGGCAGAGGATCGCACGGCTGCAAGTCCCTTGAGGAGAGATCCCGCGAGGCACTGCGGGCACTCTACGAGAAGGACTTGGAGAAGCCGCTGGCGACGGACGACAAAGGCCCCGCCCAGCTGCTTCCTTATCTTGTCGTGGCGCTCGAGGGTGTCATCGACGGGATCGGCTCCATGGTGGAGGGGGAAGCCCGCGCGCTTTCTTCTTCGGCTCTGACGCGCTTCTTCAGCCACCTGCATTTTCGCAACCCCGACGCCGACCTCGGCAAGCTGCTCGAGCCCGTGGAGGAGGAGCACCGCGCAGCTGCCGCCGCAGCCAATGAGGGCTAGGTGGAAGCCCTGTTGAATAAGTTCCTCGCCGTCGAGCCCGCACCTCCAACCAATGGCCCTGCCGATCCTGCAACCGAGGCCAACGACACGGCCGACGGTGACACTGCTGGTGCGAAGGCACTCCCTGACGACGGCGCCCAAGGCTGAAGGAAAGGCTTGTTGGTGAAGAACGACGCTCCTTCTCGTTTTACTTTCCTGTGAGCTTTCCTATGACATGAGACGTGCCTCGTGGAGGCGTTAAAACTCTGCTTGACGTTTGGGGGACAATATGTTGTGTAATAATTTATTTAGGTTCCGCAATTTCCTTCCTGTTTGCTTGAAGTTCTACATTGGCAGGGCCCGACCCCGCGCATACTTCAGCCGCCGTTGGGCCGTTTGGATCACCAGGACAGATCAAGGGGTGAGGGGCTTCGTGGCCAGTTAGGCTCTTGAGTCGCGATGCTCAAGAGTCCTCCTTGACGTGCAAATGGCCTGCGGGAAGGAGCCGCTAAAGTAGGCCTTAGTGTTCTACATCGGCAGGGCCCGACCCCGCGCATACCTCAGCCACCGCTGGGCCATCTAGATCACCAGGACGGACCAAGGGGTGAGGGGCTGCGTGGTCAGTTAGGCTCCTGAGTCGCGATACTCAGGAGTCCCCCTTGACGCTCAAACAGACCTTCATACCTGTCCTCGCCAAGGTCCCGCTCGGGAGTGGTGCGTGACGACCAGGTCCGAAAGACCTGGCAGGACGGCGTACGCTAGGCAGGGCCTGAGCGTAGCCCCCGTGCCCAGCCGCCCCCCCCCCCCCCCCCGCGCCCCCCCCGC